>NW_006437828.1:845006-865149 GCF_000325575.1 Pteropus alecto
ATCAGAATTTATTAACTTAGATTAAATTAGATAAATCATAATGTTAACTGTTAATAGAAAAAGGCTATTATATTAATTATTAATATAAGAAGGCTTAGGTATCCTATAATGAAAAGACTGGAGAACACAGCCTTTATATCGTTTCATTTGGAAACCTGTATTTATACAATAATCCTACTAAGAGGTTAACCACGCATAATGCTTTAATAGTGAATTAAAAAAGCTTAGTAAATGATCATTATCATAACAATAATATCAATTTTAAAGTTTCTAAAAAGCAAATATGTTAGTGATTAAAAGCCAGATGGAATTCTACATATTTTGCCTAAATCTTACTAAAAGATTAACATTGATTCCTGACAAGCCACTTCTTTTTTCAAAAAGATTACACTTAAAGGTTTTCTTCTTAAACTCACTCTTGGAGGAAGAAAAAGGGAAAACAAAAAAAAAAAAAAGATAAGCAAAAGGACGTGCAGAGCGTACAGTGGGCCAGCGCTGATTCCGGCTTCCCTACCCCACCCCACCACGATTCCACCACGAAGAAACCCTAAGTGCCTGGGATGCTAATGAAATTAAGTGTAGATATTTTAAGATGGTGTTCTACAAACAAAACACACTTTAATTAATATTCAGAGTAACCCCATATGTATCAAGGCCTGATTACAATCCCTGTCTGGGCAACAGCGCTGTAAGGAAAACATGGCCATGCCCGCAGTTCGCAGACACGACTGGGGGTCTTCAGGAGGAAAGTCACGCTCTGGGCAGCCAAAGTGCACAACCCCAGGGGGCGCCATTCAAGAAAAGAGGAAGTAACCACCTGAAGTGGTCCACATGCCTTGGGGTGATGCTGCCCACTACGGTCATTACAAATGGCAACCTGTGGAGCTGGGCAGTGTACACCCTGAACAATTGTATGCTATGACCTTGGACATACTGATATCAGAAACTAAGCTATATGTAACAAGCACAGTTTTTAAGATCAAGTTAGTTCTGTTTTAGAAATGATTGGACCAATAATCTAAGCCCGGTCGGCAGCAGAAAAAGCAGGCTCACTTATTTTGAATCAGTGGAGGAACATTAAGCTTTCTTGAGAATTAGCAAAGCGCAAACGGCACTTACCTTGAAATTGTGCTTTTAGCCAGCTTCAAAAGCTAAGGTCTGTCCAGTCTGACTTCCACTGACCTTTCATCTCTGCTTCAACTCCCACTTGTGCCTCATCTATCCCATCACCTGATAGCATGTTCATCCAATCTTATGAGGCCTCACTGGGCCTGAGAACCTGGCCTGCACCAGACTCCCCCACTGAGCAACCAGAGACAGGGAAGTAGTGTGAGGGAGAAGAAGGGGACGAAAAATAAATACTTAATGCAATGTTTAGAGACGGCTGAGATACAAAGTAAAAAGGGCCTTTGCATTTGTTATTCAACAGGTACCATTTTTTTCCGCCAAATACCAATTTTGGGGAGTGCGGGATTACCATGCATTTTTTCATGCGAGAGTGTAAAATAATATTACATAGTGAGCAAGCTTCAGAAGTAAATCAAATTTCAGGAGAATTCTTATAACTGACACAATATAGGGTATTTTTGAGTATAAAGCAAGGACAGTATGAAAAGGAAGAACAGTATGAGGTAAAGCCATAAGGGAACACACTTTAGCTGGAACACACCAGGAATTCCTTGAGCCTGATTTTTTTTCCCCCTAGTCACTAATACTTGTCTTTCCAACCCCCAAGCCCAACTTCCACCCTGAAAATTTCTCTACCAAGTTTTGTTCCTTGAACTTCTGTTCCTCTTAGAATACATTTGTGACCACTGCCTCTGTGATCACAGATCACTGAACACCTTGGTCCACAGCGCACTTCTGCTCAGACTGGTTTTCCCTTTACAGACCGACCGGCCCTCAGACCCTGAACTCTTGAGTATCATTCTCATGTCTTTTATTTTCGTGGTATTTCAGGAATAACGACACCTGATTCCTGACAGAATTGCTGTACCCATCCCAAAAAGAGGTGTTTTTTCCCCCCACCCTGTAGACTGTATTCAAACCAAACTGCTCACCCGCCACTGCTGCCAAAGCAAGAATGACAGGACGGGGCATTTTCTTGGTCCTGACACTCCCTACAGAAGCTAGAGGAGCTGCAACTCTGAGAAGATTTGAAAAGGGTTAGAACGTATTTTTCCCTTTCTCACTCAGTTCAAATGGACTGAAAGAAAGAGAACATTTATTTCCATGACTACTTCAGGTAAACCCTCAAATCCTCTGATTTCTCTAAAGTTTTCCCTTTTGTGTGAGAAATCGTACTTTCATCAATAAACCCATAAGGGCTTTAGAGCTCTGCAGTCCCTGTAAGCAATCCCAAAATGACTTAATGTTATTTTCTGGGTTTTGTTTTTCACCTCAACAGTAATTCAGAATGGGTTACAATGAATCCATTTTTGTCTCTAGGCTTCCCACTGCTTCACAAAATATGCTTCTAAAAGAAATGAAAATTAGTTTACTGGTACAAATTTATTTCTATACTTCTGTAGAGGCCTGGTAAAAAATCTTAAGGGTCCATAGCAAGCAATTTCCTGGCCACGAAGTGAAACCATAGTGAGGCCATCTCACAGAAAAGCTTTTATTTTATAAAGACACATAGAAAGTGGACATTCCACAATCTCCTTCAGTTATCTCAAACGTTAACAATGATTAGTGTTGACAGATGTGTTCTGATCTGTAAAGTCTATGTTCTAATTAAACTTGTTCTGTTTCTTCCTCAATGAAGAGAACTGTATCAGCTACACACTCATTTTTAATTCAATTCAGTAATCATTATTGAGCAACTCCTATATTCCGGCACTTTCGTAAACATCAAAGATATAGAAATGAAAGATACAATCCCAATCCTCAAGAAATTTGAAATCTAGTGGGGAAGACAGACATGTAGACATTGTAACGATGCTTGTTAAATAGAGGCTGGGTAATATTCGAAATATTGTAACTGTTACAGCACAGGCCCAATCTGTCAAAATAGAGACCTGCTGTCAAAACAGAGGCAGGTTCTCAAGGACCCCTCTTAACCCTGCAATTATAGCATGGTGGAGAGATGTAAAGACCATAGGAAAACAGCAGTGATGGCCTGGGTACAGTGGAAATAACTTTGTACCAGTAAATTAACTTTCATTTCTTTTAGAAGCATATTTTGTGAAGCAGTAGGCAAGGCGCTATTTTACAACAGATACAAAATATGTATAGATATTTAATAACTAGTATGGTCATTCTAGTGCACAAAAATTAATATTAGCTTCAGATAAAAAGAACCATTCTTAGAGATGACCAAGCATAAGGACCACTAGCCTAGTCCATGGGTGATCACCGAAGAGTTCCTGCGACAGTCTTTACTGCTGTTCACATAAATATTCAGGTTTCTTTCTTCAAAGAACATAACAGTAGGATGGCACTTTCTACCTCTTTTGAGGCAAAGCATCACCACGTGATTTGCTCTGGCCAGTGAAATATACGCAGAAGTGATGTGAAAGTGACGGGAGACTTAAGAGCCAGTCCAGGCTTGGGTTAGCACCTCACCTCCAATAAATTCACTCGGTGAACAGGTAGCATAAACTAGAGATGTACCTTTGTTGCTTTAAGCTCTTGAAATTCAGTATTGTTTATTACTAATGTGTACTTAATGTATCCTGATTGATGCAACAAACTAAGTTTAATTTTACAGAACCACCTAAATTTACCCAGAAGAAAAGGGAGAGATGATTACTCTAAGCAGAGGGACAGTAAAAACAAATGTATGGAAGTGAGAATAGGTTTGGATCAGTATAAACGATAGGATGATGACAAGAAATATGTTAAAGAGGGAGGCCGAAGTCTGTCAAAGGAGCTTTATGGACTTAATTTTATAGACAGGATTGAGGAGGTAATGACGAAAAGGGCCTTAACGTTCCCCTAAGCCTGGTTAAAATTTATACAGATTTCTTCTTGATTCTAGGCCTGTGATTTCCCTTTTCTTAGAACATTTACTTCAGAAAACTTGTACTTACTTGTCAATGCTTTTCTGCTCCTTTGAGATATAAATTTCTCTCAGGCTCTTTCCATTTTAACAACCCAGAAATGTCATTCCCAAGGGCCTAGGAATCACCTCTTTGAAATGTAATTATGAAGAAAGATAGTACCCCTATCTTCCAGTCTTTGTGGGAGGGTAGGAGCCTAACTTGTGGGAGGGAAGGGTGCCAATTAGTAAATACAAACAGCCTTATACCGACCATCTTCCAACTAAAGTCCTCCAGCACTATTCTACTTGCTCACCTCCGTGCTTACAAACTCTCCTGTTTTTTGTTTTAAAAGAATTGTGTTATATCTTTCTCCCAGATTGCAATAGTCTTGAATAAGGTCTTCCTTGCTTAAGTTGTCCACCGCAGTTTCTCTTTGACAATAAGAACAAAAATAAGGAGGTAATTTCAACAATCCATGAGAACTAGTAAATTAACATACCCTGAAAACCAGATGTGAAGAGTGAAAGAGGAAGTAACCACCTGAAGCGGCTTCCTGCCTTGGGGTGATGCCGCCCACTGAGATGTGGAGTAAGAGATGCTGCAAAGGCAGGTTAACTGAAGACAGTGGAGTTTCAGCTTCCGGGTCCCTCACTCCCTCGATCTCTTCCAAGGCCCAGGGACCTAGCAAAGTATTCGTATAATCATGTTTTTTTAAACTTTGCAAAAATAAGATACTTGAACTGTAATCAGTAAGAACAGCTTCCAGTTTCTTTCCACTATAATTTGTGCTGCACTTTTTCCCATGTCATTGTATAGCTGTGAGCATGCTGGGGACCCAGAGAGGAGGAAATTGCGCTGGGAATATGCCAGTATTTGCAACTTGGGAAGAAATTCTGGAACATTTCAATAGGTGAAAATTAACAAAACGCCTGATTTGGATTCATGTGACCTGTGGAGGTATGCCTTGTTTTATTGCATTTTTCCTTATTGCTCTTTACAGATCTTGTGGTTTTTTACAAGTTAGAGACAAAACCCTCCACCAAAAAAAAGATTATGACTTGCTTTATTGCAATTTTCACTTTACTATAGTGGTCCAGAACCAAACCTGCAATATCTCCAAAGTCTGTTTATACCTAATCTCTCGTCTTCATTTTTTTTAGTTTAGGTTTTAAAAAAATGGACTATAAAAAGTGATAAATTTATTAATGAAATCAACAGACAATATATATTATTCTGACATTGAAATGTGACTTCTAACAAAAAAAAATCAATGGATTATACCCAAATCATAAATTCATTAAGAGGAAAAGATAAAGTGCAAACAGAATTAATAAATAAGCTTTACCTGACACACACATTAATGAAAAGGAGTGAATCATATGAACACACTGGGAAAGGGTTTAATATTTTGGCCGATTTGACATAATATAACATTATTGACAAAATAATATAACACTCGTGAACCAACATTACAATGCAGATACTGATGACAAACCAACTAAGGTATATCACTAATTCAAGAGTATATAAAATTAATAATTGCGTAAGAAATCTTGAAATATTCTGAAATCTTAGGATTCCCATAATAATAAATCTGAGAGGTTTTCAAAATTTGTCAACAAACTTAAAATTCACATGACATTCCCAATACCAACTGAAACTAATTGAAACTTATAA
Source organism: Pteropus alecto (assembly GCF_000325575.1). Taxonomy (NCBI): domain Eukaryota; kingdom Metazoa; phylum Chordata; class Mammalia; order Chiroptera; family Pteropodidae; genus Pteropus; species Pteropus alecto. Next base: position 850,670 of record NW_006437828.1, read on the forward strand.
AGTGATAAATAACAATTTTCATTTACCCATGAAAAACAAAGATTACATTCTCTTTCTCTTCTATCAAAAAAATGATATAACAAAATTATTGTCATATAAGGAAGGCACCTATGAGTATGCAGAAAAAATGATGGAGAAAATGTACTATAGAGGTCTAACAGTCAGTTAATAAAAAAATTACATTTTCTGAATTTTGTGATGACTGTTGCATTATTTCTTTAATTTTTAATTTGCTGAGATTTCTTTTCTTATCCTAAATATTCAGTTTCATACCTGATATATTATTTGGGTTCCCAATAAATGTATAAGCTTTAACTCCCACAAAATCTGGATCTACCCTTAATGACCAGATTTATGGGTGTGATGGTTAATTTTATGTGTTAGCTTGTCTAGGCCACAGGGTGCCCAGATACTTGGTCAAATATTATTGTGGGTGTTTCTGTGAGGATGTTTTAGGATGAGATTAACATTTAAATTGGAAGACCAATAAAGCAGATTGCCCTTCGCAGTGTATGTAGTCCTCATCTCATCAGCTGAAAGCCTGACTACAATAAAAGATTAACACCCCCACCCCCAGTTTATAGGAAATTCTGCTTTTCGGCCTTGAACTGGGACATCAGCTATTCCTGGTTCTATGGCAGCCTGACAGCATTCTGACTCAAAATTGCACATTGACTGAAGATTCTGGGCTTACCAGCCCTCAGAATTGCATGAATCAATTCCTCATAATACATCTCTTTATGATTATAAAGAAGACATATATATATATGAATATATATTTGTATGTATACACATATATGTATATATGAGAATATGCACATGTATATATATACGTACATGTGTCCGTGGTGTGTGTGCACTTCCTCTTCTCAGTTCTGTTTCTGGAGAATCCTAATACAGTAGGGTGAACAGGAAGAACTCAATTTCAGACATGCTGAATTTCTGATTTCTCTGTGATACTTTATGTACTGAAAACATGCCTCAGATCACTGAGTGTACTTTTTCAGCCTAAAATTATCATAAACCAAAGGCAAACCCCCACCACACACACTTGTTCTGCTAACTATTCTTTCTTTTTTAAGTAGCTTAGAATGGGCAAAATACTATAAAACTACAGTAAATTTATCTTGGTGGGGTAAGGGGTGTCACAAGCCCCTCTGAATATCGATGGAAGCCGTGTCCTCCACTAGACTACAAACTCCATCATGGAGGTAACTGCATCTTGATCAGTGGCTCTATTCCCAGTGCCCAGGATAGTACTTGGCATATAAATGATACTCAATAAATATTTTGGAATAAAAAAGTAAATAAGCAAACCCTCTATAAGAAACATGCATAGATATGCCCCACAAACCCACACCAAATACCACTTAGCATATAATGTCCTGATCCCATAAAGTCTCCTCTATGGAACTTAGTTTAAGATTTACTTTAAAATGTTCCAACCAGGGAAAAATTCAAAGAGAGTATAACTTCACAATTTCTATGTTTTTCCACTTGTAGATTCTGACATACTTGTTTAAGAAAGAAACTTAGAGGAAAGCAGATTCAGAGAGAGAGGAACAATACAAAAGCAGAAAACCGGCCTCTGGGACGCAGCACAGTGAAGCCCGCAGGTTCTGGCCGGGCAAGCCTGCCTGGCAGCGCCGGATAGCACTCAGTACTTGTTTCAAAGGGATGTGCAAACTTAAACGTGTCTTTCTGATTTCCTCTTTTCTAAGAGTAAGTATAATATAATGGGTTTGTGTTTCATGAATTGGTTTTTAAATTATTTTACAGAAAACTGGGGAAGGAAAGAATGTAATTAATGTCAGACTTTGATACGTCCTTAAGTTAAGTCCAGCTTATCAGAGTCCATGAATGTAGTCTTCAGTGGTGCCATAAAGTATAGTAAAGACCATAAAGTTATGTTCAGTAGAACTGCAAGGATACTAACCCGCTGCTGTGTAGCAGAGGCTAGGAAAAGAATAGTCTTAACAGAACTCCACGAAATCCAGACAGCAAGGAACTCAGCTCTCCAGATCAGCTTGAAAAAAAAGTCAGTGGGGTCCAAAGGAACATAATGTGGAAATAACTAAAAATGAAGGTCACTTGAGAGCTTTCAAAGTATCAGCAATAACTAACATTTTAACACACTTAATTAAAGGTTTGAATCACATGAAAATCTAACTGCATAAATACAATTTTAATTTGAGAGATATGCAGCCCTGAGATGCTGAGTAACTCATAAGTGACATTGCCTGTCCTCATGTACCTGGCCTTAGACCACAGTGTTCGAGATCCAAGCACACCACTGAGGATACAGTCGGACTGGCCTCCGGTCAAAGTGGCTAATGGAAAAGGAAACCAGCTTGGAGCACGAAGCAGCTCACCGCAAATGACAAAGTGGGTGTGAGAATCCTCGATGTCTGTGACCTAAAAAATAGAACAGGCTGCCATTCTCACCACTAAGACAATTCATCCACATTAAGTTCACATACAGAAAGAAAAATAAATGTGAGGATGACAAGATAGGACTAACCTTAATATTCTTTGTCTATTTTAATCTGTTCAAATCAGTCTCCTCCTTGCTAGTGTGTGACCTCTGGCTGGAGAATAAAATAATGGTGTGGTTGGCCCGCTACTCAGACATACTGCCAACCAGGTAAGCAGAAATAACTTATTCTAGGAAAAATATTTTGTTTTCCTCTATAATAAACAGAAAATATTTCAGGAAGTCTGTGCTTCGGTAAAATACACAAGATGTTTTGACATTTGAGAATCACAGTTTTTCTCTACAGGAATATAGATAATATGCCCACAAGTGTTTTGGCAGTTATATAATCTTAATATTTATTTCCAAAATATTTATCAGGAATGAAACATATTGTTACTCACATGGTTTTACTAGTCGGTGTGAGCTTTTAAAAAATAAGTCTGAATATAGTTTGTTTCTTCTAATCTCTTCAGAAACATGTTGCTTCTCTTCTTAAGAAACAACTCAATATTCTTGACTATGACTGGTTGCAAACCATTACTCAAAATTATGTTTAACAATATGCTAAATAGAATATTGGTCATACAATAGTAAACCTCATAGTTCATGTTCCATTTTCCAAGTTTTATGCCTAGAAGCCCAGAGGATTTCTCTTCTGCCTTGTCTAGTTTTCTATTTACATCTGCCCACCAACAGATGTTACTGCTTGACATGGCATTGTATATCATTGCCATGTAGGTGGCATAAAGATTTATGTCCTATTCATGAATAGTTGACAAATTCTATTTCATTTCACAATGAATGAATGCAAATCACTTGGCCTTAATGTTTCAAAAACAAAGTTATTACTGTTTGGCATTCTTTCTGGCTTGAAAAATGTTTGGGCTTTTGTACACACACAGACACACACAGACATGCTATATATTTTTTTTCCTTTTAGGATGATAGTATATTCTAAAGCCTCACTGCCTTTATAAAGCCTTGGCCTTCAATTTTCTTGCCTTAAGGTCAGCATTTGAGGCAAATAAACATGACTTTTATTCTTCATTTGCATTGCTTATCTCCGATGTGTGATTTCTTTTTTTAAAGCACTAAGTTACCGGGGCCTCTGACTAATGTGCTTGCTATCTTGCATATTGATTTATAACTGACTTTCTCATCTGTCTTCACAATTTCGTCTTTCATAGACTGGAGTCATTCCCAAACACATCAGATTATATCATGTCAGAGATCAGATATTTAGTTCTGTTCAGCCTCAGGCCTCTCTACGCATGAACTACTCTGCTTTGTGTAATCTATTTACTTTTATGCTTAAAATATATTTTAGACCTTACTTTAAATATTGCCTGGAACTGGCAATGGGCTCCTACACTGAAGTTTGATTTTACAGTATTAGTGTAAAATCTTACATCTACAAAAGGGAGTCGAGGGCTGAGACCATATACTCCCCACCTGCTCTATTATCCTGGCAGCAGCCACATTAAGTGCTCGAAAGTACTTTTTGACTGATAGAGATGGAGTGGCTTGTAGATGACACAGAAAACAAAACACCTTCACCAGATACTAACATCGACTTTGAAAGCACAAGAATCCAGGGATAATTTATTCCAGATTTAGCTTAAAAATCCATCAATTTTTTTTTCTCCAATTCTGAATCTCAATTATAAATGTAATAAACCAAATGGCTAGCATTATGGAGGGATTCGGTCTGACTTTCAAGGTATTACAGTCTTGGCTTCAAGTTCAAAAACCACAGCACAAGTGCTAGACAGAAATATTAAGGAGAACTTGTAATTAGGCCAAATTGCTTCCATGGCCATATCCTCCAAATGAAAGAGTTAAGGAAAGAAGGAAGAGAGATTAGGAGCAGGGAGCTGAGTCAGAGAGGCTGTGCCCAGGGAAGTCACAACCGTGGGCCAAGCCATGCATGAGGTGGAGCCACTGTGCCTTCTTTAATATTGAGAACCTTAAAGAAGGGTGAACCTGTACCAGGCATCCTAGGTTCATTCCAGGGATGCTGCGTGTTTCTGTGGAAACCACTCGAGCCCTCACAGTATGGCAGAAGTAGAACAGAAATGGAAGCATGACTGATTGATCTAAGAATTGGAGAACAAGAGACAATCTGTTGAGATTCCTGTGGTACTAGAGTAAAATAGGAGAAGCATCTGAAAATCTCCTGGGACTCCCTGCAAAAAAGTATAAAAGTGTGCTCCGAAACAGAGCCCTTAGGCCCAGAAGAAGTCTCATCGACTAAGCACTGGATGACACAGTATGAACCCTCCCGTCAGAGGTAGAGGAAGGAATGCTCTACATATAATGGCTTAATGGAAGAGGACCACACAGGGTGAACTACATCCTACTACATATCAAAGTCTGGAGGAAGAGAGTTTCTTCTCCCTAAGACAATGACTTTGCACATTTTTTCTCTCTCCACTATGAGTTTAAACTTAAATAATAAAATTATGCCACTGAGTTTACCTGAAATGGACTAAGTGATATTTTCTTAACTACAGTGAATATGCTGTCACATGTTGTTTGAACCAGATCCGCTGGGTTCACATCCTAGCTTTGCCTAGGATTTGTGACATTAGGCAAGTCACATTATCTCTCTGTCTCTGTTTCCTCATATATGTTAGGAAAAATAATAGTGATTTACTTATACTGTTTATACTATTGTGAGGATTAAATGAATTGAAATATATAATGTGCTTAGCAAAATACCTATGGTAAGTGATATATACATATACATATATAAATTCTTATTATTATTCATCAAACTGAAGAGTTACTGAAGATAGAAATTAATTTTAAATAGGATGCTTTTCCACACCAAGCTGTGTCTTGTAAATAGGTAAATGCTACATAAATGTTATTACAGAGTTTTAGAGAAGAAATAGAATTAAAGATCATTTCGTTCAAGACCTATTTTTAAAGGTAAGGCGAATGACATTTAGAAAGGTCAAATAATCTTCCCATGGTTATATGGCTAATGTATCTCAGACTGGAATTCAACTGTGGGTCATCATTTACTTGTTCAAGTGCCGGGAATCGTGCTACATGTTGGAAATACAGTAGCACGCCAGGCACATGCAGGCCTTCCTTACCTCGCAGAGCTTACGACATATCAAGAAATACACTCGGTAAGACAGTGGCTCCAAGGAGCCAAGCAAGGCTTTTAAATAAAGTGACTTTAGCCAAAATCTCAATGAAGAATAGATTTAAACAGATGAAAGGGTAGAGGTAGAGTCCTTTAGGGCAAGGGGGAGCTATGTAAGAGACCCCAAGAGTCAAGAAAAAAATATGTCTTGTTCAAATGACTTAGTACATTTTAGCGAGGAAAACAGGAAGAGAGGTGACCAGAAGTTGTAGTAGACATGAGATTGTTAGGTAGTCTTGTAAATTATGGTAAGAAATGTGAACTTCACCTTTAAGGCAGTGAAAACTGTCAAAGCTTTTAAGCAGAGAATCAGAATTTTTTAAAAATTCCATTTTTGGAGGATATGTCTACATACAGTTAGAGAAAAGACTACAGAGCGAAAGATGGGAGACAAGGAGACCACTCAGGAGGCTGCTGTATCCAAGAAAAAACACTGGGTCATCTGTCTTAACATCTTTTGTCTTTTGAATGTCATCATCGTAGAAAAACAGAAAAGATGGAACAGGGAAAATAAACAGAGAGACTAAGAACTATTCTTGCTCTCCTTACGTCATCTTCAACCCTTCTCATACATATCACAGATTAAGAAGCAACCTGAAGGAAACCAACCGCTGGACTACATAGAGAGGCTATACCGCTGGCTCATGTTCTATTCAACAGCAGTCAGAACTAAATCTCAGCTCTAACTAGCCGGGCGGCCCAGTGCCCTCCACTGCACCATTCTGGAATAAACCTCCAGAAAGAAAGTCGGGCCAGAGAGGTCACCAAAAGGCCGAGGGCTGGACTCCTGAGCAGATGGTCCTGATAAGTGCTGCTCCCCCCGATATACAGACCCAGCACCCCAGAGCCCGGGCGGAGGCTACGCTGCTGTCGGCTGCTGAGACCCTGCTCTGGAGGTTTGTGTCCTGAGTTTTAGGATGTCCTTTTTTGCTCTCACAGGGAAACTCTCAGATAAAATTAGTTTAAGATTCAAACTCGGTGAATGATGTAGTTCAGTTCATAGGTTGTCCCAGTGATTAGGGAAAATTTTTATATTAAACTGAAATCTTCCTGCCTATATATTTCTCCTCACCCGTCTTTTTTTTTTTTTCCCCAAGCTACCTCAAATGCATTTTGTAAATAAATAGAGTGGAAATAATAAAACTCTTCCCTCTAGAGCCTCTGAAAGCAAGCCTTGGCTTAGCTTATGAATAGAAAGCATCTGGGGTCAAGCCTGGGCTTAGCAAATGAGCTGTTAATTCAGGTTCACTCTGGGAGCAAATTTATTCAAAACAATCCAGCTCTCTGATAGAGACTATGTTTAAGAGATGGATAGGAAAAAATTAAATGTCCCATAGTTCCAGAAACCACACCTGGGGACAAGGCCTAGAAGCACGAAGCAACGACAAGCAGCTCAGCACCTGCTCCGCTGCAGCGCCGGCTTTCTGCCGGCTTTCTGGAGGTCGGCAGCATCTCTAGTTGCCAAAGTCTGTTGTACCAGTGGCCTGATATGTCCAGAGCAGTGTCGGCACGACAGCAGCACAGCGATACAGCAAACCCTAACGTTCTTGAGAACTGCATTAGATCCGCGGTCTGGGATTCACAGATACCCGCTTCTCTTTCGGGGCTCCCAGCGTCACTGCAGCAAACAAGTCTCCGTGAGGCCTGGACACAAGGGAACATGTCCAAACCTAAGAATGTCACTTACTCCCTCCTCCACAGACCATGCAGGGTTTCCTGTTAGGAGGATGTCAAAATGTAAAGCAATTCCAAATAACTGTCACATAAACAGGAAAAGACTTATTATCTTTAACCAAAGAACTATTTATTATAATTAGAAATACTGAATGCGTCAGCAGAGGTGGGTTCCAGTTTGTGGTGGCTTTGGATTGTAAATAGTGGTAAATTTTTAATCTAAAAAACAAATCATTTGTTCCCAGTCAGTGCTGGGTTCAGCATTCATCCTAAAAATGCAGCCCAGATAAAGAATTTCAGAGACTGGTGTTTTAATGATGAAATAACAAAGGCATCGATAATCCCTGACCCCTATAGCTGTAAGAGTTAGTTCACTTGGTCAATTTTACAGTTTGTTTAGAAATAAAATGGTGACACTCAAAATGACTCCAGGATATTTATTCACTGGTTAATCTAAGCATGTGATATAATCGTTCCTCCAACCAACAGCGAACTAGGAAATGATTGGCAGAGACTGCTACTGGCTGGGAGGACGTCCGGGACAGTCACAACTGGGCATGGGATGTGAGAAGAAGTCAAGACCCTGAAGTAGAAGCATTTTAGGGAAATAGAGCATCTCTGTTCTTTGTACTTTGCTAATATACTTCCTTAGACTCTCTTTGAATTGACAACCATTTTTTTAAATTATAAAATGATTCTATTATTAGCCTGGGCATATAAAATGGTCTATGATTGTGTGTGTGTGTGTGTGTGTGTGTGTGTGTGTGTGTGTGTGTGTGTAAACACACATGCATATACTAAGATTTGCTTCATTTCTAGGAAAAAGAACATCAAATTCTTTCTCAGTCCATTCCAGGAAATATGCAGATAAGTCCACAATGATTAAGTTTTAGCTGACAGCTCTCTAGGGAGCATTAACAGCCATATTCCTCTATCGAAAAAAAAAAAGGATTATTGTTGCCAATTCTTCGCCCCTTCTTTGCTAGAGAATAATGTTTAACACTCTCTTTGCCATGTGACTTTGCTTAGCCTCTCACGAGAGGAAGCTGGTGTGACCTGGCCAAGTATTTGCTTCAGCCAATGAAGTGTAAGTAAACGCAATGTGAGCAGAGGCTTTAAATATGTTTGCATAGGTTGGTTAGACTCCTAGCATATCTGCAATTATGATGGGAAAAACGTGTCCCCTCGTACTTACTCATCCCAGAATAAGCTCTGTCGGGCAGAACCAAAACCAACCTGCAAACCAGAACTAAACCCAACAGGAACCTCGCCCACTCACATAAACTACTCTCACAAAAATAAATGTCTATTATTATAAACTGCTAACAGCATGTAAACTTTTTAAGTTATTTGTTACATAGTTTTATTGCTGCAATAGCTGACTAAAAGATGTTCCAATACTGAAATTAACAGTTCTGATAAAGTACAATAGGATATCCAAGTTCAAAGGTATATCTATTTCCATACAAGCAAGTGAATGAGACAGAAATGATCTTCATATCATAATTATACTACCTAAGAGCCCAAGAAGTCCATTAAATTGTTTACATCTTTTTATTCTACATATTTGTTTTAATAGGAGTGAAAGAAAACCAAAAGAGGGAAAAAAAAAAAAAAACTAGGTATGCATGAATAAATGTAGGCTGAAAACAGTAGATTCTATTCTGAACTCTTACTGAAAATTAAATTGTTTTCTTAAAATTAGTGAACCTTTTCTGATTTCTTCAGGAAAATTCTTGATGGAAAATGTTACAATTTACTATAGAAAATATATTTTAATTGTTTCTATGATAATTGTTATGCTAGGCGTTTTAATGGGGAGATGAAGATGGAAAGCAGTCCTACCTCTGTCTTATTTAATGAGTTACTAAGCACTTTTTCACTTCAGGAAAATCTAATAAATTACTGAGTTGAATCGCCTCGAAAATGCCTGATATAATCATTTTAGACACTTCGGTGACCACTGGGAAATTCTCTGCAATAAATTAAGTGGTGGAAAACAATACTGAATGTTGAAGCAACTGAAGTGGCCGCATCATACACTGATCACCACCTCTTGGGGCTGGGAAAAAAAAACAAAGCAAGACGAAAGAACTGCTTTGTCCCCACCATGGCCCACATCTCCCAAGTACAGGGATCCAGAACCCATCTTCCCTCTCCTGGGACACTGCATATGAGCTTTCCTAACAGTTTACCATACGAGGACCAAGCAAAGTCTTGGGAGACCGACAGGTATCGCCCAGCTCATCAGAGATGATGAGTGCGCGCCTACTCACACCATGTTCCCAGCATCCATTCCCAGACTCTTAGGGAGTCCGGCAACCTATATTTGTCCTCACTCTCCACTTTCTCTGACCCCTTTTTGTGTCAAGGAAATCTGTTCATTCTCCAAAGATATTCTTTTCCTGTGGGTTGCTATTAAAAACCCATTGCCCTTCTAATTTTTTTGACAATAGACCCTAATGGACCATTAAGTCCAGTATAGGAATGAAGCCAAGAATAATCCTTCCAATGCCACAAAGAAAGAGAAAAAATACAAAATTTAAGAGCTATATTAAAATAGTCTGACTCTCTATCTCCTGTCAAAGGTATCTTAGGCCACCTAACCTATAGAAAAAAAAAACTAAGTGCCGGATATTTTCATACAAAGAAACAGAGGCTAAACAACTTGTCCAAATTCATACAACTAGTAAATGATGATGCTAGAATTTGAACCAAGCATTTTTTAAAATAAAGGCCCACATAAATCAGTCCCTTATTTTATAGGTAAAGAAGATGCAACTGGAAGGAAAAGGTCAATACATGATTTGTAATCTCAAGGAAAGCTGAGGATTTGATCCTTGATTGAATCTTCCTTGTTGGGGAGACCTCCAGAGCTGGGGCTTTCTCGAAGTGACGTCTAGTCTTTTGTGAACACGTGCATCACAAGTGCAGCGTGCCTGAGACATTTGCAAGCTGTGCCCTGAAGACAGAAGGCCTCCTCTATGTTGTTGCCATGTATGCTGCATTGTTGCCTATTCTGCATTCTTTCTTAAAACAAAGCAGATGTGGTAACTGGGTAAAGCCCATGGTACCCTGTGAGTCTAACTGTAAACGTAACCCAATATCATCCTGTTGGTAGACTGCAGTGAATTTTGAGAGGCCAGGGAAACTGATTTTGGTCCCATAGCTGGCACATTGCATTATGATGAATAAATGGCCTCATATCTCCTAATTCAATGTGCTCTCCACTGACTTACTGTAGTAACCTCAAATGACTTCAAAGTAGCAAAAGCATGCATTTTTTACTAATTATAATCTCCATCCACTTCCTATTCTGCCCTCATGACCTATGTCACATCATACAACTTTTCAAGAAGAGTTCATAAAATATCCTGTAATGGATATACCACTGCCTTCTTCCTGACCTCTGGGATCATGTGTCTTCCACGGGAGGCATGTGGAAACTTATCTTCTGCCTTATGTTGTTCTCTACCTGTTCCATGTCATTCCTCCTCCCCCAACCCATTAGACAGTGAGGTCTTCGAGGACGAAAATAGAACTTACACTTCTTTAATCACTTTGAAAAGTGCCTAGCTCAGTACTTGACATTTACCAAGTACTCAGTAGGGTATTCTTGAAGAAATGAAGCACAATCAAGATTTTTAGCCTTGTAATGGAATATGTTCAGACATCCATAATTTAAAGAAAAAACATTTTCAGTTTAAACACAAATGATATAGCAGGTCTAATTAAATTGAAGTCTTATTAGAAAAGTTACCAAAAGTTGAAACATTTAACACTGAGAAGAAAGGTCCTGGCACATCCAGTAAACAAATTATTAGATATATAAGGGAGCCAAACGGAAGCATCCTTATCATTATCAGTCCATCTCTAAAACATATTAATTTTGATTTTGCTTAACTCAGCCTTATGATAAAGTTTAACGATCTCTTTTTCTTCAAACCACGGTATCACTTTCTTTCCTAGTTGTTTGAATGGAGCTGAAGACAAGTTTATTTCTGCTGAACAATTTACAACACAACACATCTTTATATGACAAACTGTCTTTACTGGCAATCACCGTCCCTAATGTCAGCGCATCTCTACAGTGTGTGCTAAAGCAACAACTTCTGCGGAGGCAGCCCTAAGAACACCGACTTTCCATAACATGTTCGTAACAACAAACACCGACTTTCCATAACATGTTCGTAACAGCAGGATTTCTTTTCCTTTAAATCAAGTGGTACTGGGTTTTTTTTTTCCCAAATAAGCTGATTTTTTTCCCCAAATGGGCTAAATTTTCAGCTAAGAAATATTTTTACTTCATTCCTTAAAGATGATCTTCAACAGCAGGATAATAAAAGTTGTCATCTAAGTATCCTTTATCAGTACCAGGTAGACTGGCTGATTTTTCTAGTCAGTCTTTAAAATGACCAACAGTGAATCTTTAGAAGCCATTTTTGTAACCAGAACAGAAAGTGGCTAGAAAATAGAAATAACTGTGTTTTTTTAAGTATTCTAATATACAAAGTCACACTGAAGCAACAGTGTAACTTAACTGCATTAAGAAAATGATGGAAATTGCCGCCAATGGCTACTCTTGAAGTACTAGAAGAGCTGAAGCTTGCCTAGTGTGTCTGTAACTCTCAATTTCTCTTACATAAAATTAGAAATCGTATCTCTATAAATCATGTGAATGGATCTTAAAGAATTCTTATGGGAAAATTAATGAAATAAATATGGGTAAATATATTTACTAATATAAAGATGTTGAAATCAAAGTATGATAAAATCATAATTATAAAGGTAAAACATAACACTCAGCAGTGTAGAGGACACTTGTACTATAATGATTGTTAAAATTAATAGTAATACCTTGTCAAGTAGAAGGGAAGCAACTCAACTTTTAAAAGCAGAATACTAAAAAAACAAAAAGGAAATTTTGGGCACCTTAATGTTGCGACAATCTTACTGCATCAATAGCTCCTGTGATCATCACTGTATCATGAATTTGTAAAGTTGTTACTGGTTGTGATAACTAACTTTAGTTCATGTTCTCATTAACTGGATTCAGTATATTTCCGTTAATGAAAATAAAAAGAAAACGTACAATAGATTTGTTACCACTGCAGACTAGCTACCCAACAGATTTATGTCCTACCCGCCAAATTTCTTTAAAATCAATTTCCGCATTTAAATAAACAAACCTAAAAATAAAATAAAATAAAATAAAATAAAATAAAATAAAATAAAATAAAATAAAATAAAATAAAATAAAATAGCATGTGTCAGTAATCTTGCAGATACATGTAAGCAAAACTCATTATAACCCTGGAAAAATTAGATGTTGTTTTCAGCATGGGTACTATAAATTAACTTTCAAAACCAAAAAATAAAGGGGAACTATGTTATCATTATGAAGAAATAAATTCCTTAGATCTTATAATAACTAGGCATTCTTTAAATATTAGGTAATTAAATTGGAATATGAAATTCAATATACAGAATTATGAAAAAATAAATAAAACTAAATATGATTACAATATCATGAATTTTAGGTGTTTTCATGGAAACTACTTTCAAGTAGGCAATAAGCTATAGGGTAGTGAGGTAGATCTTCTTGCCTTTCTGAAACTTGAGATAAATCCAAAAAGGTAATTTTAAATATACTTTCAGAAATAAAGCAATAGAAGCATTGTTGGAATAAGTTACCAAACACAATTTTGAAGTAAACAATGCAATATAGATGTATACATTCTAGGAAGTATGTTTCAGAATAATTTATGGCTACTCTTGTCAAAATAAAATGCAAAGCGGCACCTCCATTTATTTTTCATCCTTGAGAATTCATTTTTCTTTTTGTTTAACAAAAGTACCAATCTTTGTTTCAAGATTTTCCTACAATTCTCAGATCTGTCAGTCCTCAGTGAGCCTCCGTATATCCCAGAAGTCTGAACTTCAGAAATTTCCTTTCTCAACAAAGCTTTTTTTTCTCTCCAAGAGGAAGACAGCATCCTTGAAAGAACTGCAGCTTTTCAGATCTGCCAGCTGATTATAAAATGTCACAGATGGAGGTTCCTCAAAAATATTAAAATAGAACTACCATATGATCCAGCAATCCCACTTCTGGATACATAGCCAAAGAAAAGGAAAACAGGATCTTGAAAAGGTATCTGCACCCTCATGTTCACTGCAGCATTATTCATAAGAGCCAAGATATGGAAACAATCTAAATATGTGTCAATAGATGAATGGATAGAGAATATGTGAGATTATATGCATATGAATATTACTCAGCCAGTAATATTCCCTCAGAGAAAGAGGGAATTCTTGCCATCTGCAACAACATAGATGGAACTGGAGGACATTGTGCTAAGTAAAATAAGTCAGACAGAGAAAGACAAATGCTGTATAGTATCATTCACAAGTGGAATCTACAAGAGAAAAAAGTCAAATCCATAGACACAGAGAACAGAATGGCAGTTACCAGGGGCTGGGAGGGATGGGGAAGAAAGGGAAGATATTGGTCAAAGGATATAGACTTTCAGCTCTAAGATAAATAAGTTCTAGAGCTCTAATGGACAACACTGTGATTATAGTTAACAATAATGTACTATATACTTGAAAGCTGTTAGGAGAATGAATCTTAAATGTTCCTATACTCCAAAAAAAGAATCATCAATTATGTGAGGTGACAGTGGTGTTAGCTAACCCTTCAGTGGTACACAATAAATAAGTGTATCTAATCAATAGGTTGGACACCTTAAACCTACACATTATGTGCCAATTATCTCTCAATAAAACTGGGAATAAATGAATGAGTGAATGAATAATGAATGAATGAATGAATGAATAAAACATTCTTTACATGTCCCAGAAGAATCACCACTCTTATCTCAAAAATAAGTGAAACTCCAAGAGACCTGCTTCTGGTCTATGGCATAGATATTATTCCCATTTTATAGAAATTGAGACCCTGAGATCACATAACTAGAGTCAAGTCCAGTATCTTTCTAGAACACTATAAACTTTATAATTGAGCTTTTTAAAAGCCCTTTTCATGTCATTCTTTGGTTTAATTGTACTTGATAATACACGCTGTTTGAAAAGCTCCTCCCAAGAAATCAGTTAATTGCACAAACTCAGCATCATCATCATGACACCATGACACAAGCAGAAACAAGCCACCCC
>NW_006437828.1:865197-903872 GCF_000325575.1 Pteropus alecto
CCTCACATTTGTGTTTGGAATGTGAGTAATCGACGTCAAAGAGGAAACTGGCCAGTCATGAGCTTGCCTTTTTACAAGTGAACAAGCAGCGTAGCACACACAAGCACTTACACCAACAGCTGGATTTGGAGATAGTCACTGAGCCAGTAGCGGAAAATGTGAAGGAAGATTTTTTTAACTTGCTTTTCTGTCAATCCAGAAAGGTAAGAGAGGAAATTTGTGGAAAGCAAGATGCTGAAAAACGGCTTGGGTAAAATACTTTTTCAAAAGAGACAATAAATGGTGGCTACGCCTCTGTTCTGCTAAGCGGCGTTTAGTCACGACACTGCTAGTGGAATGTAATTTTACATGGGGTGATTATTTACTGAGTCAGAGGTACATGTGTTTTGATTTCTGTCCTTACTGTGTATCCCATTCCTAGCAATTCTGAAAAGGCAGACTTTAGCTTCAGGAGAGCAAGGCTTTGTCAACTGTGTTTAGCGTGGTGTCCCCAGTACACAGAACGGTGTCTGTCATGCCAAAGGTTCCCAGTAAACACGATGAATGGACAGACAGATGAACGAATCTGAGTAACTGCACTGCGCCCTTACTCCTTAACCCCTGAAATGGCCAAAGGCGGTCACAAGGAAGTCCACACTGTCTTGCATTTGATGCCTTCACTGCACTGCTCCTTGCTTATCCTTGAATACTTGCCATGCCAGTTCCTAGTGGATTCCCCATAGCCCTTGTCCTCCCCTACCCGCATCCTTCTCACCATCCACAGAACTTGACTCCAGAACTACTCAGCTCATTGAAGGAATGCAACATGAATTCTTCACGTCACATTCTCTCTTCAGAGCCTCTGTCTTTGGCCCACATTTGTAGGGCTTGGGGCAAAAGTAGTAAGTAGGGACCCATGTTCTATATTTTATATATTTAAAAGGTATCAATGTGTCTAACAAACTACTAAAATTATTATGTTCTATCATTCAATTTGACAACTATACACTCATATAATGATTCAACAGGCCAAGCAGAAATGCAGGAAATGCAGATTCCTCCACGTTTTGTAATGAAATCTGGCAGGAGGAGGAGAGCAGCCCCAGGCTCCCAGCCCTGGCCCCTCGTCTGCCCGGTTCTGCTCTTCACTCCCAGCTCCACCCTGAACTTCAAGCAGCCTTCTGAATGTACTTTTGGACAGCCAACCTGCATGTTCATCCACACCCCCTAAAAACAAAAGCCCATGGCCACCTCTTAGGTCTAGACATGTACACACCAGAGATGGAGGCCCCCTTAATGACAGACCTGAGCAAAACGTCCATGTAAGCCCTGGCTCAACTCAGAGCCTTTCCAGGCCCTGGGGAAATGGCACATGATCAAGTAGGCATCTGCAGAAGCCCGTGTGGCATGTCCTCTTGATCCAATGAAGTCCTGGCCCTATGGGAAGGGGTGGAGCCCTGAGGAAAGCCAAATGAGACCCTCAAGCATGGAGCAGGCCCCAGGCAGAGGCTTCTGCTTCCTGAGCTTAAGGTCAATACTGCCTTAGATCTCATCTCCTTCAGCTCCCATTCTCTTGAAAACACTGCTCTGCCACTGTCAAAACTTATTCACCATTTGTCCTTATTTTACTGTAATTCCGATCTCTCCTTCCATTGTTTCTTTTCCTCTGTATGTGAATATACTTCCACCCCCCTTTTCCATTCTAAAACTACCTCCTTCCTTGCAATGCCAAATGTTTAATAATAGACTTAATTTACTCTCTCTAGAAAACAAAAATAAATGTCCAAATCTCTACTCAGCAATAATCATTGCCAGCTATTGACAAACATTATTCCAGACACTTCTCTATGTATGTATGCAGACGAATGGATATATAAGTGGGTTAGGTAAACAGTAAGTGCATTTTTAATTAGAATTATGTCAGATGCGGTATTTAATAAAAATGATCAAAATTACTTTTTCTTCATTCAACCTTCTTAAACTGAAGTGAAACAATCAGAATTGCTCAAATTCACTTAAAATATTTCTTTGTGAAATCAATATTAGAACCTGAAAGATGCCTCTAAAGAGCCTCCTTCCTTACTGGCAAATGCTGCCAATATTCACAAGTGGGTCATCTTCGAACATCTCCCAGTGGACTTACTTGTGACAGCCCCCCGCCTTTACTCCCTCCTTGCCCGTCCTGAAGCGGATTTCCCTAACCTGGTATCCACAGACTCCCCAAAAGAATAGAATTCAGGGGTTTGTTGCTATGAAAGAAAATATTAGATTTTCCAAAACTTTTAACTGAAATTTAGAATTTCTCTCAATTATGAACTTAGGTAACACACTGCAATAGTCTGAGCATTACCTGTGAGTTTGTCACTAATAAAAATAACTTATATTTCCATGTTATATTTCCTTCTTGCAAATATTAAAATAGTGTTTACACTCATCAGTGTTTCATTAATCAAAGAACAATCTTCAGCACTGATTATTTATATATTTTTATAATTATATTTCAATATAATTGGTTTCTGTTATAAACCTAAATGTTTTAGTTTAAGCATTTTATTTTATACATACTGAGAAGACAACCACAAGTTTCAACTGCCTGCAAAGGGGTCTATGGTATCAAAAAGATTAAAAATTCCACTTTGAATGTTTTTGTCAGACTTCAGGTCCCAATTCTCTTTATCTGAATTATAGAAAATAGGTTAGGTCCTTTGTTTTTTTATTATTGTTGACATGCAATATATTAGTTTCAGGTGTGCAACATTTATATACCTTACGATATGATCACCATGATAAGTCTAGCAACCACCTGTCGCCATGCAAAGTCATTACAATATTACTGACTACAGATATTCCCTGTGCCACACGTTACAGGCTAGATCCTTTTTTCTAGTATAAATAGATTTTTTTTTTAATGCACAGCAGTCACAACCCCCTAACAGACAAATTCAGTGCTCATCATTCCAAGGAAAAACAGCTTCTTAATTCTCAATAAAATAAAATCGCATTTCACAGATGTCAGATCCCCGTATCACTGGCTCACAGATGGGCTCCCTGACAGTCAACAAATGCAGCTGCCAGAGCTACTGGGCTAACATTCTGATACGGTTGGAGGCGTGCCTTCAAAAAGTAACAGCACCCTTAAGGCACATGATTGTTTCTCAATGGCCTCTGACACTGTCCATATGCAATGAAGTCATTAAGTCAATCAGATCCGAATCATAAGGTCATTCTACTTCACTGTAGTCAATAATGAGACCATTTGTCTCTTGCTGATTTTCTACATCTTATGATGACTGGTTCTATTATATGGTGAACCGCTTCCACAGCTTCTTAGAAAGTATAATGGATGGAATATATGTCAAGAACATATAAATGAGGGATGGAATAAATATATGTCAAATATATATATACCTTTTTGGTGAAAGATGGAAATGACAGTATTGGTAATATAACAACAGGTAAATATCCATGTTTCCAATGTTTCTGTCGGTCTTAGTTGTTTTCCACTGCAAAAATCAGCAGGCATTTCTATGCATTGCATAAGCATGACTGTATTAAACTGCAAAATTACTACCTACTCTTATTATAGTGTAGGTACATGAAAAATATAAACTATTCATATATTTAGAATGAATTTCATATATATAGAATATGATTTATATGTCTATATATATTTATATGTATTTATTTATATTTATATATATTTATATTTATATTTTATATATATACTAGAACTAGTATATTTATATATAAATATATTTATATTTATATATATTTATATATATATACTAGAACTAGTGTGTGTGTGTGTGTGTGTGTATGCATATATATTCTAGAACTAGTAATCAAGGACCAGCAGACTCCTAAAGATTTATTTTATCAACACAAAAAGTGCCCTTGAAATCAGTGGGTGTTTTGTTCAAAGAAAGAAGAAAAGACATAATGTCATGTGCTCTAGTTTCAAAATGAGTATTTTGTTCCTTGCATCACTCATTACTACTATTTATTATCATATCAGATTTCTTTTAACAAGCAGAGGCAGGCTACTGCTTATAGTTCCTATAAACCTTGGGAGTCAGAGGCTGAAAGGAGGAAAGTTCTAGAAATGAGCCTGTCTCCTATATATTGTTCTGTATACAGGAGCTATTTATAAAATATTAGTCTTCTCATTTGTAAAATGGAAGGTCCCACCTTATTCAAAAAGTTTCTATGGGTATTAATTGAAATAATACAAATAAAGTGCCTGGCAGAAGGTAGCTACCCAATAAATATTAATTCCATTATCTCTTTCCCACTTTAAATGATATTTCAAGGTATTTATAAAGCATAGTGTTCATGGAAACTCTTATTTTATTCAAATCCCCTAAATGAAGGATTAGAAAATAAAATGCCCCCATATCCTAAAAAAGTGTGAAATGGCCCTGTGGAATGGTGAGGTCTGCGGTGAAGTAGAGAACATGACCTTGGCTAAGATCACACAAATCCTAAACATTAAAAACCCACTGCATGGACTAAATAGATCACTGAAAAGGTAGCATCAGGTCAGCTCGGCAACCTAGCTAAAATTGCTAAGACGTGTTCAGGGAAAATAAATTTCTCAGCCATGGAGGCCACTTTTTTGGTATGGAAGGGTACCTAATCAGGTGGTGTGACCCAATGCTAGTCTATCGGTGTCTTCATTTCTTTCGTTCTTTTCAATTTTTAACCAATTCAACTCAAGATTTGTTCAGGATCCATACAAGTATATAATGCATTGAACCCTGGAACAAAGTCCTACTTCTTTGAGCAATAACCATTCCCTTTTGTGATACTGTTCTGCATGTGGAAAGGACAAAACAATACCAAACAAAGCACGATCAGTACAAAGGAGCACCTCTGCCCACCTGTCCCTTGCTCAGAGGCACGAATGTCTCCCAGGCTGTGCCCTGCACTGCAGGACAAGAACCCAAGGAAGGCGAAAGTCCTCTTTGGTGGATCCTGCCTTCATGTTATTTAATTACAGCATGATTTTTTGTTTATTGGCTCAAAACTTCTGCCTAAAAGAAGTTTGTATAAGATTGTTTAGGTTCTCTTATTCATTTCTGTCTCCCTGTTTGTGAAGCAAAAGAAAGATAAACCATGAATCCAGCCATACATGACTGTTAATGCCGCCTAACCAGCGAGTTTAGCTATGTGAAAAGGTTAAGTGAACATGATTCATCTACTCTCTGTGACTGTCATGGTGGGAATACCAAGTTGCTACAGGAAAGTGAAACTGAAGCCACATTCTTCACGTGAACGAGGGCCACCTCCCTGTACTGGGTGATCTGACTAATGACATGCAATGCATCTCCCTTTTGATCTATCTGTATCTGCTTGGATTTCAGTAAAATGAGAGACAAAGGCTGGTGAACACAAACATTCACCAGGGATGGATTAGTGAGGTGACAGGTTCATGATGAGCTGGGACATAGAAAATATGACAGAGTATTAATACTAATGGGGGAAAAGGGCAAATGACCTCGAAAATGACTGAGTCAGGCTTATATACACATTCAGTGAGGCTGGGGCTAGCAGAACAGTCAGGGAAGAGGAGGAAGTGCACAAGAAACGAAGCACCTTGTTGGTGATCACATGCTGAACACAGTGCAGACAACAACCTACCCGTCAGCCTGAGACATGAGGGCAGGCATCACACTGTTGTGGGTTGGGGCTAGGGTCTTAGAAAACCAACTAGTGAAAACTCATTGGAAACGAAGGGTCCAAAGGCAACCCCACCCAAGAATCAACAGAGGAGGTTCCTGGCATCAAGTCCCTAGGCATCGACTGTGCTCCAAGTCAGGTGGGTGTCAGCTTTATGGTTCTAGGGACTCTGCCAGCTTTGGAGGAGCAGCCCAGTCAGCAAATTCAAGGACAGAGGTGGTGGTCTGGTACTCCAGATATAGGGAAGCAAGTGACAGATTGTGTGGCAGGACATGAAAAGGTTGAACTTAACCACATATCAAGACAGAGGCCCAGTCAAGAAACTGTACAAATGATCCAGAGACTTTGGCCCAATAGACGCAAAGCTTTCCAGGACTCATGCAGCCATACTGGCTCCAAGTTTACAGCTGCTAAGCAATTTCCAGGACCCTTACTTTATCATTTGCTTATACCGAACCTTTTTACAAAAGGACATCTACATGTTACCATACATGGCAAGGATGGCTGGTCATCCACCAAAGACTCTGGTTCACCCATTCACGGTATGCAACTACTGCTGAGAAGCAGATTCCAACCCAAGGATCACATTCCTTAGTCTTCCTGCTCATGTGATATCATGTGAATGGTTCTTGCCAAAGAGACTGATGCGTGTCACTTCCAGCCATGTTGCTTGAGAAGCAGTGTGCCTCCTCCATCCTCTCACTCCCCATTTGAGCACAGAGGATGAGGGAAGGCTGAGCCACACAATGAAGGAAGTCTAAGTCTCTGATTCACCACGAAGGAGTGGCAGCCCAGCAACCAAGAACACCAGCGCTGAATGATTATGCGAGCAAAATTATGAACTGTGTAAAGCCAGTGAGAAATGCAGCAACTCCAAGTATTACTCTAATCAATACACTGAAATACATCCCACTCAATGAAAATTAGTAAATTAGAAAATCGGGGCAAAGGGGAAATATATAAAGCCAAAATTTAATGTTAATACACAAAAATAGGTACTTAAGGGTGATAGTGTGTTTATCAGACATAAACAAACCAGATGCTAGAACATAATTTATCTGGTTGCATCAGTTTCTCACCTGGGTCCTCATAAAGAACGTCTGTGATGCACTGGACTAGAGGATTGGTCAAAATGCACATTCCAGAGCCAAAAGTCTGGCTTTGAATACTGTTGCCGAAACTTACTTGCTGTGTAAACTCAGGCCAGTTAACTAACCTTTCAAAGCTTCCAATTTCTGAACAGTGAAGTGAGGACGAATTATTTGAGGGTTGTTGTGAGAGTAAAGAGATAATCCACATAAAATGCTTGGATAAGTGCATTCCACCCAGTACACATGAACATGCCAACCAAAGCCGGGCTACCACCAACATGACTAGTTTGTTTTTTTTAACCAGAAGGCTGGCTATCAGAAATGATAATGACTTTCAACTCTCTTAAGTATTAGAATAAAGAATCCCAGATGCTGACACTGCGTGACACCTGGGAGAGATTAGGAGGTGGGTGCCAATCAGATGTCACAGCTCAGAGCTGTGTTGTGGCATGTCTGAAGCTAAGTCTACGTACATGTGGTGCCCCCTACATTTATATGGCAGGGTTCCAGACTCCACCCGCCTGTGCATAAAACTTCAGGTGCTCACTTCATGCCTTACTGAGGAATAACACGGAGCCTGGGCAGAACTGACCTGTACCTCACACACATTAGGGCTTGAAAATAAACAGAATTAAGGAAAATAATGCTTGACATTAATGAGCCTTCAAGGATAAGAATTTGAACTCCTTTAACGATGTAGTTACTCTGCCCAAAGTGTCAGCACCACTACATCTGATTATAGTATTTCTGCAATGGACTGAATGTTTAGGTCTCCCAAAATTCATGGTAAAATCCTAACCTGCAAGGTGATGGTAGCATAGAAGGTGGGGCCTATGGGAGGTGATTAGGTCATGCGAGCAGAGCCCTCATAAATAGGATTAGTGGCCATATGAAGGAGTCCCCAGAAAGATCCTTTGTCTCTTCCTCCATGCGTGGTTATAGCTAACAGACCTCCATCTACAAACCAGGAAGTGGGCCCTCATCAGACACTGAATCTGCCCATGCCTTGATCTTAGACTTCCCAGCCACCAAAACAGTGACAAATAAATTTCTGTTGTTATAAGTCACCCAGTCTATAGTATTTTGTTATAGCAGCCCAAATAGACAGTTTTTTAATCTATTCATCAGTGTTGAGTTTGAATCATTCTTCCTCTCAAGGAAAATTAGGTCTGATGACCTCGAGAAGTCCCAGCCATGCCCCAGATGAATAGGGCACTCATCCCTATAACGCACAGTCCCTTTCTGTGGAGGCATCCCTAATTACAACCCCTTCCATCTCTCGGCTTTAGAGAATTAGACAACAAAAACCACACACATACACACGCAGCAAGTCCAAAAACAAGTCACCTGTCAGCTCTTAGGATGCGATTTTCTTCATCATTTAACTGTCTTCCCTTGAAGAACAAATTATGCTACCCTGAAATGAACACTAATCTTTTAGTCCACAGGGAAAAGGCAACAAACAAGCAAATATCCGCTCATCACAATGAGTTTAAGTGAAGCATGGATTTAAATTGCTCTTATGTGTATAACCCGTACTCTTTATTAGAGTTTTCTTTGCATAATTACCTCAGGGAACTAGGATAAGCCCAGAGCTGCTTCTGAGTCTTGATTCGTTATGTGTTGCTTTGCCCAAAGAAGTAAATATAAATTGGAAGTTTTGCCAAGCTCCCTGGATTCCTGAATTATCTACCACAGAGAGAGAATCGTAGCATCCTAGAATCCTTTTGGTATCTGCAAATACACTCTGAGCCAAAGGAGAAATCAAGAGACCATTTCTCTGCCTCAGAGAAAAAGAGAAAGTTGCTGAGGTGGCAGTAAGGATGAAGACAGTGAGTATTTACACATTTGGCTTCCCAAAGCTAACCTAGAGGACCTTGAACGGCTTTCTTAAAAGAGCTGCTGCTTGAAAGAACTATAGTGTAGAAGAGCTGGGAGGTGGGGGAAAGGGTTATCTTAGCAGATGTGGCTCAGACCCTGCTACAAACAGTCCCCTGGGGAAGTCACAGGAAATAAAAAAGGGTTTTAAGAGCAGAAAGACTCATAGAGTGAGGCAGGAGACGACAAATCCCAGGTATCAGAAGCTGCCCCTCAATAAAGAGAAATCCCTAAGAAATGGCCACTTGGCCCATTCAGAACTATTCTCTTAAAGAGGCATGAGACAAGGCTTTCAGGGAAGAAAGGCTTGAACTCCTAAAAGCCCCAATCTCACTATCTACAGAACGATCACTCCTCAGGCAAACAGGACGTGAGCTTTCCTTGCCTATGTTCATTCAGGGGAAAAGGAGTTTGTCTCTCCGAGAAACAAAATACTGAATATTCATTAAACACCTTGGAGGATTCTGAATTCCAGAAATCCTGGCAGGAGTTCAACCACAGGATTCCTGATGATGGATGTATCACTAAAAACAAGGGCTTCTGTCATCTAAAAGAATCTCTCATTGATAAAACAGAGCTGCCCTATTGATCCTAGTTTTAATTTTTAGTAGGAAAGTTCAACTGACTCTTGAACACGGGTTTGAACTGCACAGGTCCACTTATATGCAGCTTTTCTTTTTTTTTTTAATAAATACATACAGTACTGTAAATTTGTTTTACGATTTTTCTTAATAACATTTTCTTTTCACTAGCTTACTTCATTGTAAGCATACAGAATGTAATACATATAACATATGAAATACGTGTTAATCAACTGTTTGTTATCAGTAAGGCTTCTGGTGCATAGTAGGCTATTTTAGCAGTTCAAGTTTTGGGGGGAGTTAAAAGTTACACGAGAATTTACGACTGTGCAGGGGTTGGTGCCCCTTACCCACACGTTGAAAGATCAAGTATATAATCAAAACCGATGAAGTTTGGAGCAGCTGGAAAAAGCGTAAGAGGGGACCGAATCCGGTGGTTTTAAACTGTTTGACGGAAACTCAGGGGCCAGCAGAGAAGCATCAATGATCACATATTTTACATCTGACTTTCCCACATTCCACCCATCATACCGCCCTGCTTATCATGTCCTATATGGTCGTTTTTTCCATGTAACTTTACATTAGAGCCCTATTTTCAGATTTTCTGAAATTCTCAGGCTAAAAAGCATGGTTCAAACTGTGCCTGCATAGCTTACGGTGACTAGGACCCAGGTATTTCCCATAACCAAAATGGAACATTAGGACACGTTTACATCAAACAGAAAAAAAAAAATCAATGAGAAAGTTCGAAGATCTAGATTTTCATAAGAATCTTCTCTAGTTTAACCTTAAGGCAATTTCACATTTGGGTAGGATTGGCTGTCATGCCTATGATTTGAGGTGATTACTCTGTGTCTTCCTGCTCAAAACCACCTCCTCTTTACTGAAGCAGGGATTAACATTTTGGCATTAGAAAATAGGGCCATACCTTTAAGAATTCCTTGGGAGGTCCAAAACATGAATCTATCATATGCAACAATAATCTCTTGGTGAAATAGTGTATCAGATCATCCACTGCCATGAAGCAAAACGAGTAGGGAGAAAAATGCTGATGCATTTGAACATGAGGGAAGTAGAAGAAACGGTACATAGAGACATATGTTCTTCTTTGTGTCAAGAACTGAATGAGAGAGAGACAGAAACAGAGAGACAGAGACTCAAATATAAGGAGAGTAGAGAGACATGTAAGCCATACAAGTGAGAGCTGGAACCGACCTGGACACCATGAAGATGCTGGGTGCTTAAAAATAAGAGCCAAAGTGGAAGATAAGTGACCAGAAAAGAGAGACTAGAGAGCAAAGAGCTTCACTAATGTTCATTCTTACCCAGGGCCAGGCTTCCCTAATTCTGCTTCCAAAACTTAATACAGTAATCACTAGAACTGAAACCACTGTGAAGTTATTTTAAAAGAGATAGATAGATAGATAGATAGATAGATAGATAGATAGATAGATAGATAGATAGATAGATAGATAGATATAGATACACACACACAAACACACATACACACTCCTACATTTACATATAAATATATTTATTTATCTGATTTGCTAGGGCAATATTTCTTTTCTTGTATGTTTTCTTTGTTTGCCTATGTGACATTGTAAATGACTTTGGAAATAACCTTCAACTCCATCTATTCAACTATTTTCATTTCTTCAGTGCAGCCTTCTGAGACCCTCAAATAATATTCAGATTGATTTTTGGCTGCCCTTATGAAATCTGCTATGATTTCTACGACTGTGACTCAGCCAGGGAGATGTGGCCAATAGTGTCATCATGCCTTTCTGGGGTTTTTCACATTTGTTAACCTTTTCAGCTGCAAGAACCAGGCATTTCTGTGCCCCTGCGTAAACAGCAAACTCGGGGCTTTGCTGTGAATACAGGTTCCTTCTGCCAACTTCATTCATTTTTTAAGTCTCATTCAAAGACCTTTGTAACCACTTCTCATTTTTTTTTCTTTGTATCTTTCTTCTTTTTTCACCTATCCCTGCAAATGGTTTTAAGGTATTCTTTGCACGATGCCTCACAGCATAAAGCAAGGTTAAATAATATAGTACCTTTAAAGTCATTATGAAGGTTGATATCTTTTGTTGGGTTTCTTAATGACTCTGCACATTCCTCAAAGACATCTTCCAGTGTCTCCCCCCATATCACTGCTGTGGTCCATATCTGGGAGCAATAGTCAGTCAAATTCTGTGTTCTTACTGAGAAGCAACGTTTGCAGCTCTGGTTGTCTAGTTTGGATTGACCACAATCAGTAGCACACACTACACAGCACACCACCCTTTCACGTGTGTATGTCCTAAAATGAGCCGCCTCGTTATTTTATATTTTTTGAATACCACCATATATTAACACATTATCAGTGAATCACTCAATTTAAATGCCTTCCCACCATTCATAACCTTGAGATAAAAGATATCTTCAAAATTTTAAAGGCATCATGAAAACAGGTGTTTTGAAACTCGTGTCTGCTAGACAACTGAAGAAAAATCTTTCCTTTAAAAAAAAAAAGGAAAAGAAAAAGCAGTGAAATAATTTTTCACAAGAACAGCATTCTGCTGCAATTTGCTAAGTGAGAATTTCTAAAAGCCTACCTTGTAGGAAGGCTTACTTTAGAAAAGCAAATTTTTACTAACTGAACAGGTTCACAAGCCCACAGAGACATAATTACATTTTCTCTCCCCTAACTTATAATTTCTTCAGATTCTCAGGTTGCTATAGCAGAGCAACAGAGAATTGGTGTTTTCAAAAATGGGATCCCATTTGAGGTCTTCTGATTTGCTTTTCACTTCCAACGGAAGCCCAATTTAAGCTAGTGAAGCTGATGCCAGCTCTATTTGGGTAAAAATCTGGACTCTAATTCTTACTTGATCCAGCATTTAAACGCCTTTATATTCATTCAAAAGAAAACTGCTTAAAATTTCTGCTACAGACCTGGTATAGTTTGATTAAAGACCTCATAGAAAATGTAGGTTAATCACAGATATGAGACCCTTTTAGAACTGGGCATAAATGCATCCCACCTAAAGAAATGTCGCACTGCTCTGTATGGTCCCATGCACCAGTTCACCAAAGGGGTCCTCCTACGTTCCAGAACGAAACAACTGTTCGTTAACCCCATTACCCCAGGCAAGGACAAAAATGCTAGTTTACGTTGGATGACGAGATTCAGGCATCTGTGTACTAGCAGAGGTTGACAGAACAAGGAGGAGTTGATGAAATTTCACTTTTTGTAAGAGGAATCTCAAGCTGGAAGAATCATTTATTTTTTTTAGTTACAAAAGCTTATCAAGTTCCAAAAGCTTCAGTACCTAAAAATGGAAAATACAATTGCTACAGTAGGAGTTTAGCCAATTGTGCCTTTTGAAAATATGACTGGGCAGCTACATTCTACATAGAACATTCAAAGAGATCGAGTGCCTGGCAATGAATAGGATAGATCAAAAAGAATGTTCTTTTGTAACCATAGGTAATCCCTGATTCCACAGCAAGGTTGTATTGGCAGTCAAAATTTCCCAAATCATGGCATTTGGAAGCTGTAAGAAATCTCCATAATATCTCCTGAACTACTTCAGATCAGTGAGTATAAAACACCTAGATTTAAAAAAAAAAAAAAAAAAAGGCCAGATGTGCTTTATGATCTACCTATGTTATTAACACCATTCTAAAAGATCAAGTAAAGAAATCTTCCGCCTTAATTGGTGGAACTATTCGGGACCCAGTGACATTTTTCAGGAAGCCATGGAGCCTTACGCCACAAGCAATGGACACTCCTCCTTCACTCCACGCTTCAGGCTGCAGCGAATTCATTTAGCTCATGTTTCACTCACATAAAAATGAAATTTATGAAAAGTTCAATCTGCCACTTCCCTAGGAATGCCTCCTGCTAATCATTTATTGACGACGGGTTGATATGAAACAATTGTGAGGGAAAAGGAGGTATGTCATATTGAAACTACGCACACCTGAAGCAGTGTGTCTAGTCAATACAGCATATCATCCTTTTATAATTTATCAAATGATAAAAAATGAATATTTATTTCAATAAATGTGGTCACAAAGTAAGAAGATAACTGCCTTGTGCAAGAAAAAAATTATGTATTATTTAACAGAAAAGAAGGAAAAAGGTATAAATATATTTTTAAACCATCGCCTAGGTAATAAATACAATGAAAGCATTTCGCCTTCTAGCAATCGATATGAGTAGCCAGCAACATAATAAAAACTTGTAAAAATATCCCAATGTCACTACTACAGAGTGTAAAAACAACTGTTTTCTCCATGCTGTTCTCAACTACACCTGCACGCACAGATGTTAAACTGCCACCAGGAGCATGGGCTGGGGAAAAAAACAAAAAGGCAAACCATCTTTTTAAAGTATCATTTAAATGTTTTAGAACAATATATGTCTATATAGAAGAAAAAAAAAAGCCTTTTTTTGTTTGGCGAGAAGGGATCAATCTTCTTTTTCCACTATAAGAGATACCTACTCATAACAGAAATTTTGCAAATTCAGAAAAATAGAAGAAAGAAAAATTCTCACAAATCCATTATTCTGGTATATAATTTTCCTGTAGTTCCCTCTTTTTTTGGACAGTACATAGCTTTTTTATATCATTCTGATCACACAGAGACCAATCAACATTAAGGAATATCCAAAAGTGGTTGGTAATCACCAAAGATTGTTGAAGCTGAGGGACAAAATATTTAGGTTTAAAACCTAAAGAAATATTTATATCAGAGCTACAGAAGGTACTATACTTGATACCTCCATATGCAGGTGCTATATACTCATAGTAGGTAACACGGATTGAGGGAAAAGAAAAAATTACGTGCCTCTAAGAGCTCTGAAGACAATTCCAGGTAGGCATTCTGAACATATTTTGAACCACATACTTTTAACTGGAATGTACTGCGTGCCTTTCCCATGAGATGCAGAGCCCTCCAGGTGGTTCTGCCACCCAGGGACACCAGCCAGACCCTGGGTAGCAGGTCACCTACACTGGGTCTCCTCCATTATGGAAGGGGCGCTGATTCGTCCTCACCGGAATGTAGACCTGTCTATTCAGTATCCAGCTGTGCCTTCCTCGCCACCCTGCTCCTGCCAGCACCGACAAATGCACTGAGGGATGTCTCATTCCCCTTGTATTATCCCACATACAGTCGCTTCTAACAAGAGAACATCATTCCTCAGCAAAAGGAGGAAGAAAATTAGCTCACTTCTACAGCTTCACTGGTTTGACCCTGGCCACCCAACAGCTGGTCTGATGGAACAGTGGACGAGCCCACTGAAGACTCGGCTACATGGCCAGCCACCTTACCTTGTAGGCGACAGTCTCTTGCAGGTTTGGTTCCTCAGGAAACTGACTGACAGTTTGGTTCCTCAGGAAACTGACTGATTCAATGCCTGTGGAAGAGATGAAAGGGAGCAGAATTAACAGAGACAGAAGATGAGCTGCAATGCAAGCCCAACAGAAGCCTCAGCCAACCCTGTGGGGACTGCTTAAGATGAGACTGTCCAGAGTTGAAGAAAGAGGAGTTGGCCTTCAGAGCCTCGTTCGGTACGTCCTGAGGAGGGGATGTGACCTTGGGAGAGGTAGCCCAAATCAGCTGAGGTAGTCTCTGCCAAGAACACTCATTGGTTGGGGGAAAGAGAGTTTTATTACCCAAGGGAGGGAGAGGTGGGCTGCATACTGCATCACAGTGTCTATCATCAGTACTGTCCTAAAAATGCAGTAGCAAAAAACACATGGTTTTCTGGGAATTAGATAGTAGAAGTAGAAATGATTCCCTTCACCATGATCCCCATTAACGTACTTTGCAACGTGTTTGCTTCTCACACCCCAATGCCTTTATGCTCTGCTGTTTTGGTCATCCTGGTTCCCAAGAAAAAACCGGAAACAGAGCAAGACTTCCTTTTAACTGGAGGCTGAAATTGCTACCCAGCCACATCTGATTCTTCACGCCACTGAACAGGCAAAGAATGAAGTTTCTGTATTTCTAGGGTAATTGGTCCTAATTATTAAGGACCAAGGGACATTGTGTGGCTCTGATACAATGAAGAGAGGGGAAAGTATACATAAAATCCAGAAAGTAAAAGTCTAATGAATAAAAGTGAAGGGGACACTCCAGTAACCCAAATGCAGGAAGGACTACTAATGGTGCCAACCCTTCAGGAATTAAGGTTCTGAGTCACTCAACCACATAAAGAAATCTAACCAGCTGATGAACTGGTAGAAGAAAGAAATAGATATTCAAAGAAAAAATTCATAAATACCAACTATAGCAACATGACCAGTCCTAGACACATGGATGAAAGTGGTTATACATATTTTCTTCCTTGCTTTCTGAATATATCTATATTTATTAACTGTTCTCCCCTTTATATGTCTATTGTCATGTGTGTTCATAGTGGTTAGCTTTATAATTCAATCTTTAAGATACAAAACATAACTAATGTAGAACAATAAATATCACCCAGAGAAGCATACAGCTAGAACATAGCCCTGCTTCATATAAAATGCCTAAAAGAGCAACTCTATTTATCAAAAGGCCATCCTATTGAGCATAATTCTCACAGAAGTGTTAAAACGTACATTTTCTATATATGTCAGAAACCAAGCCCATATTGAGTTCATACAACTTAAAACATTGCCAATTTCTGTCTTCAGAGACCAAGACACAAGAAACCTACACTATAAATTCTCTTCACTGTCCTTCTTACTTGAAATATTCATTCTCATTAGCATGAAAAAAAGACAAGAGTGCTCCTGAAACACTCATTTTGCTTGGCTCCAATCATGCCATACATCTCTATTTCTTCATTCATCCAAATTCTCCTCTGCTGGCTCATCTTCCTCTACCTAGTTCTTAGTGGTACCTAAACCTTCTTATATTTTTTTTCAGTCTGTACTCTCTCCAGCAGTAATTTCATTAGTGCACATGGATTCAATTAGCAATTAATGCAGATGTTTCCCAAATTCATACTCCAACCCAGGCCAAGCCCTTCTTCTGAACTCTAGACCTACATATCCAATTTGCTACTCAACGTCTTCACTTGAAAATCTCCAAGGTACCTCAGACACATGTTCAAGATCAAATTCACTCTCTTTTCCCCAAAAACTAATGCTCAACTCAGTAAATGGCATCACTATCACTCAGTTTCCCGAGGCAGAAACCTAGTACTCTTCATCACTTTCTCATGACCCTGTATCTACAACGTAGCTTGTCCAGTTGATTCCAGCTGTTAAGTTCCTACTCCTATGCATGTCCACTGCCACCATCCTATTCTAAGTGACAGGGAGATAGCATAGTGCTCTCAAAAATAAGTTCCTGGACTAGTACAACAGCCTCCAACAGGACTCTTCAAGATCTTGCTTGTCTCTTCATAATCTGTACTTCTCAGCTATCTTTTCAAAATGCAAATCTGATTTTATGACTTAAAAGTCTTCTGTGAGTTCCAATGTTAGTAGATTTTAAGCTCAAATCATTACCGTGAACTATGAGACTTCGCCAGGTTTGTGCTCTGCCTGTCATACTCTTGCCTTCCCAGGACCACAGGCACAATGGCCTTCTTTCAAATCCTGAAGCATCAACCCTCTTCTCTGCCATAGGACCTCTGTACACAGTGCTCCCCTGTCTGGAATGAGCCTGCACACATGCGCGCAAACACACATAAACACACACACACACACACACACACACACACATCATATGCACATCCTCATGTATTTAACTCCTACTCAGGCTAATCTAATTCATGATTAGCTCTTCCTCAAAGGAGCCTTCCTCAATACCCTAGTCAAGATCGAAATGCTTTACTATATACACTCGTATCTCGTGTTCATTTCCTTCATAGGTTTTAATTAAACAATCGTTTATGTGATTATCTTGTCTAATTCCATCTCTCCCATTGGACTGTAAGCTCCACAAGGGCAGAAATGTGACAATTTTGCTCATTTTATCTTCAGCATCTAACACCATGCCTTACCCAGAGGAAGCACATTCGAAAGGTTTGCTGAATAAAAAAATGACTAAGAAGGGTTTATAGAAACTTATTCCTGAGAGATTTCTTAACAAGAAAATGAAATGATTTAAAATTTATAAAGCATTTTCACATGCATAATCTCATTTCATCTGCATGACAGCCTTACAATGCTTTGCCACTTGACAAATCTCTGCTCTTTGTACTAGGAGAGGCTCATTCCAGTTTCTCTCATTCAAGTACAGGCATTTCTGCTCTATGGTCAAATATGCCTTTCTGAAAAAACCTCATGCATTTACGGGAAAAACAGGGTTGTGGCAGACCAGTCAAAACCTATAGAATGCTGCAACCAGAAGACAAACGAAAACAATCACAATCCTGACAAACCACTAGCATAGTTAAGTCTTGGTTGGCATTTGCACCTGAAATCATCCTCAGTCCATCATGTACAATCTTATACCCTTGGGGCCTGTGCTTTCCACTTTGACATGTAGACTCTTGCTCAGTCCATCATGTACAATCTTATACCCTTTGGGCCTGTGCTTTCCACTTTGACAGGCAGACTCTTGCAGAATTCATTCTAATAGGGGCCAATTATGTGAAAATTAAAAATTCAATCCAGGGATACTGTTCTCTATTAATTTTTTTTTTAACATGGGAGCAATGTGTTCTCAGGTGCTGCTTCTGAGTTTGTAGCTTCCCCAGGTAGCTTCACATGGTAGAAATCATCCTACTTCTTGAAGCCACTATGCTGGAAAGATACTTTCTTGCAGAAAAAGAAGTCACTTCTGTAGTATTTTGCAGCTGTTTTCTTAAAGTCTTTCCAATTGTTAAGGCTTTCTAAATGGTGAAAAAGCTGACATCTAAAAGCTATAAAATATTAACATGCTGGGACACAAGACAGCATGCCTCCATGTTATACTGACATCACAAACTGCATATGAGCTAATGCATATTAAAGAAACACAGCATTTCAGCAAAACGAATTGTATAGTGTTCATTTCATTTGCTACATTTCTGAGTTGAATTGAATTGTCAAGCTTATTTCATTATGGAATTTTTATTTCATTGTTGCAAGTGTCTCTCTCCGACTTACTACTATTTGCACAAAGCAATGTATACACTCACAACTATAAACTTATCTTGCTTATCAAGATGTTTTATAAATGACAGCCAAGTAAAAAGTATCGAAAGAGAAGATATCATTAAGTTGTTTTTTTTCCCCTTTAAAAGTTCACTGTTGTTTTCTGAACGCTACAAACACTACTCAATAAACATAAAACAAACACTATTAAGATTATCTGTATTCCAAGATAAAAGACCCCATTTTGATCTTCATGTAATTTATGAGCCCAGCATCATCAAAGTAATATATATTTAAAACTGAGTCTAACTGATATGTTTTACAATTTGGAGCTGCCATGTGGTTGACAAATAAGAAAAATCACACCAACTGGAACATACCACTATGACTACCATACCCCTACACTGGAGGAACATACCCCTACACTGGAGGAACATACCCCTACACTGGAAGTACATACCCCTACACTAGAGGTCAAAATCTTTCTACAAGACTTTGTCACGGTTCAGACAATTTACCTGACATGCTTTATCCTTGAAGAAAATGGAGGGCCTTTAGCTGTGCTTATTCTGTTGACATTTTGTGAAACAGTCTAAAATGGAAACCCAATTTTTAAGGTCTTCAAAAAACAAAACTTAATTTTCCCAAATTTCTTCTTTTAATAAGGCAAACTGCAATAAATTCTATAATGAAACAAATTTATTTCACTTTTTTCAACCACGATGTATACAAAACAAATTTGCTTAATATTGCACCTACACATGACAATTTGTAGGAAGATAGCAAATTAAAAACATCTACTCCTCCCTATTCAGCCACCAACATAACAGAAATATTTAGAACAAATTTAGTTACCATCTAACAAGCCTCAAAAACAATGGCAATGTGAATAAAAACAATGCAAATACAAATCCCACAGTCTTGGTTGCTCTGAAAAACACTGTGAAGAGCAACCATTAGAATGGAAAAAAAAAATCCTAAGTGGTACATTCCATCATCCACTTCCTGTGGAAGGAGATATGGTCTAAAGTATGGACCCACACAGACTGATGGCAGGTGCTGGTCAGGTAGCAAGGGTCTGAGAAAGAACAAGGACAGAAGATTAATGAGAAGTATACCAGGGGAAGTGGGATGTAAGCGGACTCCACAGAAGGGACACAAAGTATTGTGTTTGTGTGTACGTAAATACTCACCAGAGGTCACTACGAATCAGGTGGACAGGCTAAGCCATCATGTGGCTGTCAGTCATCACATTTTCCCTGCCACTCCAGTATTTAATCGGTGGGGTCATGTAAAAGAGGCCATGGTGGTGTGAGTGGTGACAACGGATAGGCTCAACGACATGGTTTTCTTGCCCATGCTGTTCATCTGGTGCTATAACACCCTTATCTGCCAACCACAGTGAGCAAAGATGGGGCTTCTACAACCACCATCCAGCCATTCACCGGCAAGATGACTGTGTTAAACTCCTGTCATTACAGACAGCACTTGCTCTGCGTTGTGACAAGGACAGCACTTACAGGCTTATGAAATACTTTTACCGCTATTCCACTATTGTTATTCCAGTACTGATGTTACTTCAAGCAGCTCTGCTTCTAATCAAGGGCTGCATTTTATGACCAAAAAAAAAAATGAGGTAATCATCTGACACCTGTGATATTGTTATTTTCATGTGTCATCACGCAAAAGCAGGTGACCTCACAGAACAATATACTGGCTTCTTGAAGACTTGGTTTTAACATCAACTTGGAGGAAACACCTTGCAACACTGGGGTGTTCTCCTAGTAAATACGGTACATGCTCTAAATCGGCAATCATAATACAGTGCCATTTCTTTTAGAGACAGAATGCATGTGTGTGTCTGGTGGGGGCAGCACTCATCATTACATACGACTGCAAAACAAAAGTTTCGCTTCACAACACAACTTTAGGTTTTATTGGTTTAGCTGTCTTAACACCCGAGGTCAGAATGCTTCCAGAGGGTATGAAATTATCGGTTCCACTGAACTTGAGGTTGAGACAGTTACATGGCCCTTCTAAGTATCTTAAGCAGTTTAAATCATGAAACATGCAGAAAACAAGAAAGAGTTATTATGGTGTTTGAAGTACGCACTCTTGATTATCAAGGAGAAACATTTTGTGCCATACAAAGAAAGTGGAGATGTGCTTCTTCTTCCTTGGAATGAAGCAGTAGAAGTTTGCAAAGACTGGAAGAACTCAGGACAAGCGGGAAAACCAAGGTCCCCGCTGCCTCGGGGTTGAGGACCAGGCTCATCCCAAATAACCCAGGTTTCTAAAATAAAAAAATAAATAAAATAATAATAAAAACCGAAAGCTAACGTAAGTGCTGGCTTTGGAAAAAGGAAACATGAAGTAGCAGTAAAGATGATACAAGCTCCAGTTGCAGCCCCATGACCAGCTGCTGAAAGACTACAGGAGCTATGTACTTTCCTTCTGTTCTCTTAATACAGAGAATATTTGTATTATATTTATTAGCAACTTTCTCTCTTGCTTCTCTCTTTTTCTCTTAACAATTTATATAAATTTGTTGTCAATAGTTAACTTACAATTTAATTCTCAAGTTAAATATATCAAGATAGGATTGTGACTATCCTACAAGAGAAATAAGTATCCCTCAGAGTTTAGTGCCTAATGGGGCTTCAGGTCTTACGTTTTGGGAAAAGGATTTTACATATGTGAAGGACAGTCATTCTGCATTAGGCAGGAGCATGTTGTTACTCTTTCAAAGGTTTTTTTTTTTTTTTTTCCTAGAAGGTTTAAGTTTGAGTACAGAGACCTCTTCAGCTTATACATCACTGTATCCACAATACGCTCAGCCTAGTGCCTGGCCCATAGCAGGCATGCAAAAATCACTGAAGGACCATCATTATAGATCCGTGATCATGAGTTGAGGCAAAAAAATTTTCAATGAAATTAGGAATTCAGTTCCATTCTAAGCAAGAATAGTAATTACTGGCTTCTGCCACAAAACTACAGTCTCACTAGCATACTTTTGACCACCAATTCCATTTATCCCTACTAAATAGTAGCAATTATTGAAACTACTAGGCTTTTACTTAATAACTTTTGCTGTACAACAGATATTTGTAATATTCGACAAATATTACAGCAGGCCACCTTATTAACTCACTTGATTAGAGAAACTATATTAGTCCTAATATCAATTAGTCCTTTGATAGTTTCAATTACATTTATTATTTTAGTACTCACAATTCTAGAATTTGCCTTCATTCAAGCATATGTATTTACACTACTAGCTAGTCAATAACACTTACTGACCCACCAAACCTGTGTATCACATAGTGAATCTTAACCCTTGACAGGAGCATTAACCACACCTTTAGTAACTTCAGGATTCATTATGTTTTCACTAAATTTAACAACTTCTTTGATTCTAGGCTTGTTAAAAAATATTTTAACAATGAATCAACATAACCAGATACTATGGGAGAAGGTATCTTTCAAGGTCATCATAAAGAGGGATAAGTTAAAAAGTTAAGGTAATGTTATAGATGAAAACTGTAAATCTGATACAGAGCAGTGGCAGTGGGATCACGAGAGAGAAAACAAAATGTACGTATGAGTCGGAGCTGCTGGGCTGAGTGAGCACTTGGATACGGGGAGAGAAAGGAAAGGGGCCTAGAACGACTCCCAGCTTTCTGGTTTGTGTGATATGAACCGTGGTGCCGCCGAATGAGTTTAGGAGGAGGTCAGTTCTGGAATATTGCGCTTGAGGCATCCACACGTTCACAAGTTGTTTACATTGCATAGAGCTCTCTGGGCTGGAACTGATTTGGGAGTCATTGGTATCTAGGCAGAGGTTATAATACTTCTCCCAATAAATAAAAAAGTTAATACCTGCTTTTCCCTTCTTCAATCTCTTTTTTTCCGTAAAGACACACGAGCTATACTGATCCAAACAATCAAAAAACCAATGAGAGTGAAACAGGGCAGCCACACAGAGAGCCGGCAGAGCAGGGCACCGGTCACTGCTCTGGCCTTGGACACGGACAGGTTAGTGGTGGTCTCTCCACCTTCAGAGCATAACCAATTTCTGAAGACACACACGGGAGTGGTGAGTGTGGGCCCAGTGTCCCCCTTGTGCCTGACCACCCTCTCCCTACCCTGTTACATCTGGTGCCTAAATCTGGGCACTGAGTCCAGCTCTCGCTCCTGCCTCTGCTCGATTAGCCTTCCTCTACCATTCTGTTACATACGGGGCCATGCCACCCACACCCCCTCAAGGTCACAGCTTGCTCTACTGCCTGGCTCCTTCTTTTACCCACTCACACTTTCCCTAGTCGTCCTCCTTTCCCATGTGGTGCCCAAAGGACCTTGGGCGATCGCCCACCGATGGCTCGCCAAGACCACGTGGAGAGACGAGGGCTGAGAGTAAAACATTACATAAGAGTGGGGGGAGAAAGAAGAGGCACCAAAGGGAACTAAATGCAATCAATCGAACGAGAAAGCGTTATTGATAATCAAAGCAAGAGGAGTCTCGGTCTCTGAAGGGGAGAAAAGTCAGTGGATTGAGGAGTACAAGGAACTAAGAGGTAGAAAATGTAGATCATTTCTCTAGAAGCACGGATGTTAGTCTTAAAAGGTGGAAGACAAACTGCACAGCACAAACTACTGAAGTTCGTGAACTTTCCTCACGAAAGAGAGTTCCTCAGATCCCATTTAGCTTTCTACTTCTAATATGCTGGGTTATCTGGTCTCTCATTCTATATGAAATTATAATGAACAAATCAGAGGGAAGAACATACTAAGAATAGTAAATTGCTATTTGACAAAAGATAAGAACTAGGAGAAAAAAGGAACGGCAGACCTCAAACAGAACAATCCGGCATCGTTTAGCACGAGGTAAACCACTTTAAACAACGTGACCAAAGAAAAACTGAATTTCAGCATAATGCAATAAATGAACATCTCAAGATAAATTTTCGTTATCACAAAAATGTTAAATTCAACGGATTTGATGTTAAAGGACTATAAACTGAAAAAAAATTACCTAAACATTTTTAGACGTTTGAATTCTTAAAAGGTTAGTCTTCAATTACCTAGAAAATGCCCACACACAAAACGTGTCATTACCCAATGATGCTGAGAAAATGAGATTCTACTCAACACAGCACAGGAACGACAACCAGTTATCAAACTCAGAGACGAAGACCAAATCAGCATAATTTTGGAAAAACTCATATAATACCCTCTGCTTATTATTTTATTCTTGCTGAATTTTCAGCTAAACTTTTTTCTGCATGTTGATTTTATTTTCCAGACACTTCTATTTCTCATTGCTACTATGAAAGGTATGTCCTATGGAATTTTTAGAACAATATTCTTCTATGAATATTATCTGCTCTGATGTTCAAGCACCAAGTCCATAAATATGAGGTTCGTAAGTATAATAAAGAGGAGCCCTCTGTACTCACAGTTCTGAATGCCCATCCTCGACAAGGACAATCTGCTTCCATCCACTGAGGCCACCTTGGGCCCTGGCCCCTAGCTCCAAGCTAGCTGCTATAACAATGCTCCTCAAACCAGTCCCATTTGTTAAAATTAAATCAGTGGGAATTAACATTAGCATTTATTTGAAGCTACAGTACTTATATTACTTCTTGCTATAATACTAAAATATTTGAAAAGAAAGTTTGCAGTTAAGAAAAAGAAAAACTTTTATGATGAAATCTGAAAGTCTTCTGCTCTATTATTTATGTGGCAAAGGGAAAAGTAAATTGATTATTGATTTTTTTTGGTCTCTGTTATACAGAAAGGATTTATCTATCTCATATTTAAAATGCACCCAGACAGGAGAAGACAAGGGATGCAGGAATCACTATCACCCTTAGTTGTCACAGTCACAGTTTCTTTCTAACTGAAGAAATCTACAACGTGATATCTAAAGCTTTTGATTAACTGTGAAATTGCTAAACACTCTGCTATCTCTTTTTAAATACATTCGGCCTCCACTCTAAGTTGAACAATTACAACTGGCTGGGAATTGCAACTAATAGAACATTAGAAATGAGCTTCCACGGTTCTGGGTGCAGAGCATGGGAGTCAGAGCAAAGGAAAAACTGAAGACAGTTCCGCATGGCACACACCTGAGGGAGGGATACTGAGCAGGAGAGAAGCAGCTGATGAGACAAACCCAGGAGACACAGTGCATCAGGGAAATGAAACCCACTTTCTCTTCAGAGCCATAAACCATTCCATTCATATTTCGATTAATCCGATAAAAGGCCTTGCTACCCTGGGCATGTCGGCTTCATCTCTGTCTTCACCAGATTCTAATCATTTTTGCACCTACATAAAGCTGTCCAATAAAAAAGCATTACTGCGAACTTCCTTAAACATGCTGGACTTTTCAAGGTTGCCCAGCCACAGTTATGTTCTCCTGCTGCCATCCCTCCAGTGAGTTACAGTGTTTCTTCCCCTTCTCCCTCCTTCTGTTTTTGCCCACCCTCTGCAGGGTCGGCCACGGTCTCAATATTCTAATAACGCTACTTTCCTCAGGTGCAAAGAAATGGAATTCTACTTGAAAAAGCAGCCCAGCTAGGGATTAGCTATTGGTGAATCAATGAAATCACGGGTTTTTATCCATAATTATTTAACCCAGAAAAACCACCATAAATGTACAAATTTGATGTCGGATAACATACTAAGTGGTTAGAAGGAAGGCTTTTACATGGGATAACCTCTTTTTGTCTGAAAATTGCCAGAAAATGTACAACAGCAGAAAAGGTAGGTGTCCTAATCATCACATCACGTTAAGTAAACAAAACTGAGCAGAGAGACTGTCTAGGAGTGAGCCATCCAAACAGAAGATCTGTTTCAATGGGGCAGAGTAAACCACTCAGAATCACCTCGATAACAAGGCTTATGGCATTCATTACCTCTGTTACTCTAAGCAGGTTACCACACCTCTCGGAGGCTGTTTTCTCATCTGTAAATATAAGACTGTTGTGAGAAATGAACATGATGCTCTAAGAACACAAAGGTCTTAAACCAGTGCCTGACACACAACAGGTGTTCAATAAGTGTAACCCTCTACCACCACCATCACAAGGCTAGTTATAGTCAGCTGCCAAAATCAAATAATAGGCTCACCCTGATGGACAGAGTTGGCCCTGATTCTCCTCCTGGAATAACCCTAATGCCACTCATTTTTCATTAATTTTTTGTCTGGGTAGTCCTGAATCTGAATATAGGGTATATTTTTCCTAGATATTCAGGAAAAATATACTAGATTTTTCCTAGATATTTCCTAGATATTCCCCTAGGCTGATAACTTGATTAAGATTGCTGAATTTCTCATACCCCTCTTTAGAGTCTCATCTTCAGATTTCCAACTTTTGAAAATCTCATATGTAAAAGTCCTACATAAATCCTTTGAAATTCATTACCTTTAATCCTTTCAAAAACCTGCATATTAGGTACTATTATCTCCAGTTGGTAGCTGGAGAAACCTAGCCCAAATTCTGCCTGAATGATGACACTGAACTCTGGCCTGGTATCTCCAAATTCTGTTTTATCTTGTTTTTTCTACCAGGTCATGGTGTATCTGGCTCTTCAACTTTTTTTTTTCTGAGACAATGAGAAATAAAGTTTGGAAAATATAAAAAGTAAAAAGAAAACAAGAGTCACCCCCATTCTTATCATACAAAATTGGTGTTTTGATCTATATGCTTCTGGTATTATCCCCATGTATAAACTTTCTTAAAACAGAAGTTACCATATGTATAAATTCTCTGTAAAAAAATTTTGCAGATCACAAATAAAACTATGTCTTATTTTTAGTATAGAAATAAAACTAAGGTCCCCTTTGACCATCACTGCAATACTGCTCCCAACTTAAATTTCCAAGACACTATGAGTTTGATATACACCCTTCTAGTCCATTGTTATACATTGATAAATTTACATATAATAGTATATTTTGTGGATGACTTTGAAAATATATATATCATAGGGAATATTAATTTACGGTTTGCTTCTTCACTGAATGATTCTCTTTAAAGCACTTGCACTATTTGCTAGGTTTACTCCCAGATACTATACAGATTTAGTTGTAATTCTGAATGGAATTCTTTTTCCAATTCTATTTTCTAATGGCATATCGCTAGGATATAGGGAAGCAACTGATTTTTGATATGCTGATCTTATATCCAACAACCTAGCTATATATACTCTTATTACTCTGAAGAAGGCAGATCTTTTCTAAGGCCTTGTTACCTCTAGAGAAACAGATAGCCATTTGTAGTCCTGAAAACTGGACGATTTAAGTAAGACTCTGAAAATAACAAACTTCCACTACAATGAAACTGTGATGCCCCATGAGGTTCTTGATAATGGGAACTGGCCTGTCGCACTTTGCTGACTTATAGCTCTGTCAGACAACACACACACTTGGTAACTGCCTCTCCTCGTGTGTGCCTACAAGATGATTGCACTGACTTTCTTTCTGTGACTTTGTGATATCACAGCACAAAGTTATAGTTATAGTCACTCTTCCAAGGCCCAAAGTCATGTTTAATTCTCCTTTGGTGGGCTAGAGTGATGCAGATGATGGTGAGCTTCTAAGGACTAACCTGCAGGAGATTTGAGGGGATAGAAGTGTTTCAAGCAAATACCGAAATTTAATGCAATATCACCATAATCCCTACAGTAAGCAATTGGGGGGAGGGAGGAAACTAAATAATTGCTGCTGAAGAGAAAGTTGCACCTTATAGATCACTGACATCAATTAAAGCTCTAAAGTGAGATCATTTTTAACATATGCAGATTTTCATGCCAGTCCTAATTTTCATTTGCATTATTCCAAAAAGGACTTTGGCTGTATCTACTTATGCAAGATTGCCCCACAGTATAATTCATCTGCCCATTTCAGTGTAATTAATAACTAGCCTGGATTATAAAATGGATTCATCAGCAGTGACCATGATCAACCATAAAACATCTAAAGTTAATAATATGGCCATCCTTTTATTCCATCTTTATTATATAGATGGAATAAAGTATTATTTATCTATATGGATAAAACTTCTACAAAAATCTTGCCTGCCTGTTTTCCTTTCTCCTGCATTCCCTTCCACCCTTTCTTTCCTTTTCTTTCCAGAAGCACTTCACTCAAATGAAAGGAAAATTATCAAAAATTCATCTTTCAAACCGATAAAATCTTCTTGAAGGACTTTAAATGGTGACTGTGGGCTACCCATCTCCTTCACCTCCCAGTCAGATTCAGGGTTTGTAAAAAAACTCTATTGGAACAAACAAACAATCATTTGCTATAAATACCTTAAGGAAAAGTGATTTGTTTCAAGGTACAATGGATCTGAGCTCTCTCCAAATTCTCAAAGGCACTGGAAGCATGATGATGTCACAGTTCTCTAGCTTTATGTTACAGTGCCTGTTTTGGTGCAAGTAGGTATATACTAAGTTTAAACTAAGCGTTCTCCAAAGTACAACATAATCTTTTTATTCAGAATAATCGTTATAGAAAAAAAAAATAGGTGGGGAAAAAAATACAGATTTTACACAGACCATCGGCCTTGAAGCAGCTAGTTTTCCTTGTCTTCCCTGGGTGAGAAATGCCAAACCGGCCACGACTGAACTGATTTTCTCACTCGCACCCCTACTGAAACGGATTTCTCAGGTCGTTATCGAAGAGTTTGGAAATTTCTAAATAGTTCTAAATTAGCTTATTAAGTCTGGAAACTGAAAGTTTTTATTTTGCTCTTACCAAAAAAAAAAAAAAAAGCCAAAAGTGAAAATAGATGATTAAGGCAGAAATTAAGAAAGTGGGTGCCCCTGTGGGGTAAAGTAATTATGCTCTTTCTGGGTTGTAACCTGGCCCAGAGGACCAGAATGATTCATACTATGTGATGAACACGTATTTTTCCGTTACAAAGCATAGATAAATCACAACCAAAGGAAATCTAACACGCTTTGAATTATACATATGGGTCACTTCCTAAGACTGATGTCCCATCATATTGTTTTTCATATTCAGACCAACAACAAACTATCATTAATAAAAAGAACAATTTCCATGTATCATGGTTGCAAGTGGTATAAATAAAAATATCCTAGAAGAGTGTTGCAGTAGAGTCTCAGTATCGTTTTTAGGGAGATAAGTGATATTTAATAGCATTTTTCTCTTATTAAGAAACCCAAGATGTTCCCACAAACTTAGTCACTATACAAACAGATATTTCCTTCCATTATGTTTTCACTTGTAATAGTTAGGAATCTATTTAGTCATACATGTGTCTTCTCAAAAACATTTGACAACATGGAAACAAAATTAATTCATTCCCAGGAAGGATATTTAAACATCCCATGACTAAAACAGATGAATTTATATCCCTTGACAGAAAATCTTGGTGGAATGCAATGGGTGTAATAGAAATGTGTTCTTAACATGGAAAAAAAAAAGAAAAGAATAATTCTTATGCATACATCGTTATAATAATTCAAAAAAGATTTACTCATTGGAATAAGAGATAGCTCAAACATGTAATTTCCTTTTCTCCATGAGTGGAGGTTTTAAAGTGCTTGAATCAATAGCCCTACACTTATACTATTTTTTTATGTTTGATCTAATAAAGTGTAATAATGAGTGAAGAGAACGAGGACAGAGAAGAGCATGAGAATAGGAATTGAGCACTTTGGCAAGTAGAGCCTTATCCGGAAGGAACAGTACTGTCAGGGTCTGTTTTGCCCTGTATGCAAAGAAAGAATTGGAACATACTTGCCATGCTCCTTAGGAGGTGACTAAGATAGCGACAGCTCAATGGATGGGGCACACCTCCTAACAGTAGCTTCTGATGGCACAAAATCCAGTGGCTGCAAGCTGCCAGGGACTTTGAGATAGAAATTACGCAGCAGCATCATTTCTAAGTAATGATCTTCAGCTCACTGACAACCAGCTGATAATTTCCCTGAGCATGAGCAGAGAAGCATGTGAACCTAGCTGAGGATATTAGGTTTCCCACCAAATAGGCAGTTCTCAGAGCGTAAATGGATTAGAGTGAATCCCCCTCTCTCAACTTCCTTCTGAGAACCTTTAGGAGGTCCAAATCGGAAACAAACATTTTTTTTTTTAATGGAGAAGAAGGTAGAAAGTCTGTGTGGTTTGAAAAGCACCTGGCCGTGGTCTCTGAGGTGGTCACAGCAAAGGTTTCCTGCAGATGGAGCAGCTGCTTGGTTCTGAGGTGCTGAGATGCCTGAGACGCCACAGAACTTGGCTCAGCCCATCTTACAAAGGACCAAAAGAATCTTGTGGAGAATTTTTACATCGCTGGAGTAAGGGAAGGTTCTGAGACTGACTGTGGGGCTTTCTGGGACTTCTCAAATGTGGTTCTCACGATCCCATTTGCCAATGTCTGGACCAATTTGCAGATATGCTATATATTGAGGATGGCAAATAATTATGCAGTAAATCTCCACAGGCCAAGGTGAATACAATTACTAAAAGGAAAAAAAAAAATCTTATAGAGCCAACATTTGTCAAAATACAGCATGTTTTAAGTTATTTCTGTCTTAAAATTCTGCCA
Source organism: Pteropus alecto (assembly GCF_000325575.1). Taxonomy (NCBI): domain Eukaryota; kingdom Metazoa; phylum Chordata; class Mammalia; order Chiroptera; family Pteropodidae; genus Pteropus; species Pteropus alecto. The sequence continues at coordinate 895,062 of NW_006437828.1, forward strand.
GAATTCTCTTCCTTATAAGAATGTTGGCCTACTATAGGCAAAAATAAAATCTTTGCCCCAATAAAATCAGGACAAAGAGAGCAAGAACTTTTCCCAGGCTGGTTTGAAGACATAGTTCAATGCAGCAAATGACTATTAAGTCAGTAGTTTCTTAGTCCTTTTGGAAGTTGTTTCTTTTTTGTTTTGCTTTACTTGACTGTGAGTGAGGAGAGAGATGATGTAAGCACTTTATAAAAAGGGGGAGAAACGTCATCATTGTGTCAAAATTATTCAGCTCAGAAGGATGCATTATTTTTAATGTGTATTCATCACACACTCTATAATGGCTAGAATACCATGACTAGAGAATGCAAACTATTGTTAATATGCATTGGAGCTCCGCCTTGCCAACTTGCATTAATTGTAATTAACTGACAGATTGACAGCTACATATTGATGGACTATGTGGTGAAGGTTCCTTTAATGTTACTATGTATAGTGTGCATGCATATTCACAGAATAAATAATTAGCACATTTCAATAATTAGCACTTCTAGTCTTGTATAGTTTCTTGTATCCATAAATACAACCAGTGTACCCTTGCACAAATTAAGAATAACTACATGAGCAGCAATGATTTGTCCTGCCATGTGTATCCCTGGCTGTTTTAAAGTAGTAAAATAAGTGAGTCATCTATTCTAAGAACTAATAATGCATGATATCAAAATTTAAATACGGCATTTTATCACACACACAAAATCAAACTTCTGTACACTAAGATGGGCTCAGAAAGAACACACTTGCTCATTTTGCTAGTTCCCAAACTTGGGTATGTTGGTTGCTTGGGAGAAGAGGATAGCGTTGGGACTGCGTGGGTTCTAGGGTCAGGTGGACATGGGTTTAAGTGCTCTACCACTTATTAGCAATGACCTTGGACAAAGCGTTCAGTCAACTATTCAGGCAACTATTTACTTTTCTCCTTAGTAAAATGAGAATTACAATATGTACCTCAAAGGTTTGATTTCAAGATTAAAAAAAATAGAGTGAAGCCTTTAACATTGTGTCTGGCACACAGTCTATAGATGCTACATAAATTACAGTTACTATTGTTACTGAAACAGAATTAATAAAGGCTTGTTGTGACTACAGAGAAATTATGGATGATTACTGTTGGCCTTTTCAAAAATGAAAATGGTATCAGAGAACAACCAATGCAATATACAGCTTTAAGTCCTCTGTTTCCACAAGTATTTCAATTTCGTCCAGTTCGCACTCCCTTTTTGCTGATTCCTGAGTTTTGCCTTCCTTCATTAGAGATCCTGAAGCGGTCAAGAGGAAGGATTAAGCAAACACCCACCCACAATTATCACTGTTCAATCTTCCGTTGAAATAGAAATTGGTAACTGATAACTTGACCCTATTCTAGAATAAGTTTTTCCCCGGATACCAAACTTCAGCATGGAATAAAGTGGCCCCTGATTGTTAGGCAATGATATGGTTGGAACTAATGCTAAAAAGTCTTTACCGCAGAGTGCACTGAAGCATCTTCATATTACTCTAGAAATTTTATTAGCAAGGGCTTAAGTAAACCAAGGTATATTATAGATTCCTTGCTACTTTTAATTAAAGAAAAAAAAAAAAAACCTGCAAAATCACCGTTTTATAATCTACCTGCCTGGGAGTTTCTGAGACTTCTCATGGCAGCGTTGCTTCCAGGTGCCACCATGGCTGGAAAACAGAACACTGAACAATGCATCCTAACAAACTATGAGACCCGGGGTTCCAGGCCAGCACGCGGGCCACCAAAGAACATGCCATTTGCTTAATTGTATGGGTCACTGGGAAATGATGAAGGAGTAGTTTTTCTGTACTCTTACCAAGCTCACAATATATAAATTGTCGATGCTCTCACATCCTGAGGTTAGTCCTGATGCGACCTTAAATAGTTCTCATTGATAGATTGCGAAACCCTTGTATGTTATTTATACTGTTGGGTGATTGATTTGTTTCATTTTCCCACTACTCTGATCTCACCTTCATGAAGCCTAGACTTGTATAATCCCAAACGTTGCCATGGAATTAAAGTTTCTGCTTTGAAGACATGCCCTAATTCTAAAAAAGAGAGAGTGAAGAAGAAAGATTCAGGCCTACTGTACTTCCCAGAAAGTGGTCCACAGATGAAGAGATGATTCATTTAGGACACAGGCATTCCCTGTCACCACCTCTGTCCTACTTCTTGTGGACTTTCAAATCCTGATAGTACTGTGAAGTGATGGCTTTGTTCATTTCAAAGTAGAAAGAGTCTGAAAAAATAATCTATCAACTTAATATTTTGCCTGAGTACTTTTCCTAGTGTTCTGAATTCCAGCTGTGTTGTGTTCTCTCACATAAAAGCAGACAGAGATGCATGTCACCTCAGACAAGTCTGACAACAAATCATAAGGTCATGCACTACTTTCCTCAGAGCTTTTAAACAGCAGTATCGGTCAGGCTCATATTTAAACTGTGGCTGACCTTCCTGACAGCTAAAACAACACATGTCAGCAGACCTACCAATGTCCTCATGTAAATTCCATGATTTCAAATCCGGAAGAATGAAAACAGATGATTCTGAACATGTGTGATTACTGCTCATGAAACTGTTATATTTTTGTCTGCTACAGTGGCATCTCCAAGAAAGGAAAGCATGACAACTGTCGCAAATTAAATCTCAGGACAGGCAACGTGTTCATTTCACACAAGATTAATAATTTTGAAGTATATGGAATACCTGCATGTACTTGTTCAGTGTTACCAGCAAAGTTTAAACCCTGAAAACCGGTGGCCATTTGTGTTGTGATATGGTGAGGCTAAGACAACTCAAGAGGTCGGCTGTGAACTTCCTGAGCATCCCATCACCCGGAAGCAAGCAGTCTTCCAGGGGAGAGGGGCATCATGGGAAAAACGTCGCGCTTCTTTGGCTTCATTCTCTGAATCTATAGGTAAGGCACAGGATGCGTAATCAAAGTGATGCACATCAAAACAAACACAAATCTACAAGTGAAAGACTCCTGGATTTCGTAGCTTATAACCCTCGCAAGAGAGCTGAACTCTCTACTGCTGTGTCTCTATTTACTTTCAGAGACATTTGCCTGAGAATGATATTGATAACCTTGCCATCACTACCGCCTGTCCATACTGGACAGCTGTGAGGCCAAGATATGGAAATTCTGGCTTTGCTACCCAGAAAATCATGAACTGAATTTGATGGTCAAGAATCTGGTTTGCCTTGAAGTGATAATCTTTCCTCAGTCCATTCATATATAATATGAAAATAAGGCCATGTCATTTTCATAACAAGAATTCAAGGAAACAATAATTTGATAGCCATTGTGATGGTGAAGTAACATAAAAAATATAAATATGTTAATCATTACTAGAGTAGGGGAAGAATTTGACTCGCTACTGATCATTTTAAAAACCAGAAAAACATCTTTTTGAGTGAGCTGACATTTTTCACCTCATCGATTTTCACTGCTCATTAAGACATGATCAACTGTTCATTGGAGTTTAATTTCCTTTAATTCTCCTTTTCTCCTCTTACTCAGCATTTCTCTAAATTAGTGCTTCATTTTGAACTAATGGCCACTGTAAGCTATTATCAGCAGTTGCTACTCTTCCCTCTCCCCTCATTTCCTACCTTAATTCCTAAATTTTGCAGTCAGCCTCTAATGCAATGGTGAGATATAGCCACCTGGTGGGATTATAAAGGGCCTTAGGACGCCCTCCTCCTACACACGCATACATCTCCCCAACCCAAAATGTCATTGCTCAAGTCTCATCATTATGGTCTTGGTCTGTTCACTAAAATGAAAACTTTTCACCAAAGAGAACACAATGGGATCATCAATTATATATACCTCGGTGTGAACAAGTAGATCGTCTTTAAACAACAGAGTCTGAAGAGGCAGACCTGAAGATCCGTAGTGGTGGAAAGAGAACAGAGCTCAACAAATTAGTGCAGGACATGGAAGAGGGAAGCCAACACAGACCAGCACAGAGCTCTTAATTTTGCTTGGAGATGCACATACACACACACACACATAGACATGCCCAAGTAACAGTTCAATTCTATTCTCTATCGCAATCATTTTGGGAGTCCTAGTACTCACCTTCGTCACAGCCATAAAATATTATAGTACCATGTGTCATTTACATTCGCATCTCTCCCACGGAACTACAAATGCCTTGAAGGCATAGACAGTGTCTTAACTTTTTAAATATCTGCCTTAGCACTGAATACAGGTGGACAGCACTTCAGAATTACCTAGAGTCTTATAAAAATATAGATTTCCAGGTCCTGCTCCAGATCTATTGAATTATTAGGTATGGGAACATGGGATAAGCAGCTATATTTCTTATAGATCTAGGGATCATTCTGATATGCAGCATGAGTTGAGAATAATTATATCAAATAAGTGTTGGATAAAGAAATAGCTCTGCTTATATCCTTTTTACCTACCTCTACACTGGGAAAGGTAAACAGAATTTTGGCAATTCACAACTCCAGTGGTCCCTGCTCACATAAGCTACAATGTAGATGGAATTCCCTGGAGTTATATGACACTGGCTCTGAAAGATACACAAAGGCCCTGAGCACATAAAGTCATAGAGAAAAATGGGCTGATGCTTCCTTATCTTCAGTCTCTGTAACCTTCAAACACTTGCTACTGCATGGCTTACTTATAGGTCAAAGAAAAACCCCATCTGCAAGTCTTCTCTCTATCATTTCAGACTACAGCAGAGTTGCCACTATCTTACTGAGTATCTTACTCAGTATCTACAGTAAGGCATTGCATCTTTTGCTAAGAGTTTGTAGGTCCTAAGTACCTACTTCTTGGTTGCTACTTCCTTCCTGGAGGTTTACTGGGACCTCCTCTGAGAAGACCGCAGCCCAGCCCCCTTCCGAACTCTGCTCCTTTATGATATGTCCCCTCCACACATAATGAAACAAGCTCTTTACCAAAGCACTAAAGCCTTGAGAAATGGATTGCAGCTGTCACTCTGTTGGAGTAGAACAAAAGTCAACTTCCAAATGTAGTAATGAGTTAGCAAGAACAATGAAAGTGGCGCCAGTATTCATAACACATGGGGCACTGCTGCTTGGAGGAATTCTCTCCTGTACTAGGATTTGTGTTCTGCTCTAGATATGCCAAGGCTTGGGTGGATCTTCCGTGGAGGAGAGGCCCAATGACTGCAGGACAGATTGCTTGAACTCATATTGTGGCTGGAACTATACCCTCATTTTCTCTCCATATTGTCTACAGTATGACTTTTCAAACTTTAACGCACTTACTAATTACCTGGGGTTCATGTTTAACATGCGTCTTCTGATTCAACAGGTCTGAAGCCAAGCCTGAGGCTGCAGTTAAACGAGCTCCCTGGTGATACAGAGGTTGCCTGCCTCAGATGACACCTTCAGCAGTAAGTGCTAAAGCACTACAGAGTTAGCACGCAAAGAACTCTGGTAAATTCTCTCTGGAGCTCATAACCACACTGTGAAATCTAAGTACAGAATGCCTTCACTCCACAAGGTCTTCTTGCAAAGTAGTTTGAAAAGTTGATTAACTAAAAGTGAATGAATAAATGAATGAATGAATGAATACTTCCCAAACTGTTCAAAGGGAAAGACTGACTTTGTCATTAATTTACATGATTAATTCTAAGGGCAGAAAAATTAGGTAATAGCCTCAAATTGTAATTGTAGTATGTCTACATTTCAATTATTTTCTCTGCTGCTATTGATGACTTTAAACCTTTACTAAAACAGTAATTTAGAACATCCATGTAAGAATTCAAGACTCAATCCAAGGTAACCAAAACTCTAGTCTATGAGAAAATATCTAATACTTCTATTAGGCCACTCTGCACACAGCAGGCTCTTCAGAGTCAGTAGAGCCACTCATGAAACAAGGAGAATAAAATGTAAGGGAAACCGTGGCACAGGCGGCGATGCGCAGCGGACTCCGACGCTCAGGTTTGCTGCGACTGCCACTTGCACTCTTCCTTCAACTTTGTTCCTGCCTTAGCATTCTTGTTCCTGATTCTATATTTCCCTGTTGCATGACAGCCCTAGAGAATATTTCTTAAAGGTCTTGTTAACAAGATTACGTGCTCTCCTGAGGGTGCTTACAGCTTATTTTAAAGATTGCTAACCCAGATGCACAGAAACAATGCACAGGGCTGGCTTAAGATAAGTCTTTTTGTAAAGAAGTTACAAGCCTAGGGCGTGGCTACCCCCCCATAACCTGCCCAGTTAGGAATGTGATCAGATCACCCTGCGAGGTCACTTTCCACAGAACCCTTTCTTGCCCACACCACTGAGGATTGTGGATCCCAGGCCCACACAAGGCTCCCCAGCCCAGCACACCAGTGTGGGAGAGAGGAGCCCCCACAACAGCTGGCTATGAAAGTCAGCCAAGCGAGGGCAGGTGGAGTCCCAGGTGTTCCTCTTAAAGGGCCCAGGCAGAGAGTCCCTCGCACTTGCCCTAAGCTCTAGAGAAGGGACAGCAGCTCACAAAGTAGCAGGGACATATGGGGAGGAAGGAGAGGATCTGAACTGTCTGGCTTCAGGGCTGGTGGGGCAGCTCTCTCTCTCTCTCTCTCTGCAAGAGGGTGGGGTGCAGCAGGCACCACTGTTCCTTTGTTGAGCCCTCCCCACACACAGCCAGCAGGCACAGGCAGCCACCATATCTGAGTCTCCATCAAGCTGGTTAATCAGTCACCCCACCCTGGTGATTTAGGAATTAATGAGCTATCTCAGAGGGAAAGGGGAGTTGTAACATTTTCATACCTACAAAGCTTCTAACAGACAAGCCAGAATACTCCTTTAACCAAGAATTGTAAGTACCAAACGAAAGGCTTAAACCACATCTTCCAAAGCGTCTCTAATACACACTGGCCTTTGGGGTCCTCTTCCACATCCCATACACTTGGGTTGGGCCACAAAGAGCCCTGAACTCTCTCTACTCTAACCCACGCTGGGAATATCCAGTCTTAACATAAATTTGAGCATCCAACTTGGCCTCAGAAACTTTGGTCTTAATTCCCATAAATGTCCACACCATAAAAAGATAGAAAATGATAGAAGACATAATTCTAACCAAGTCATACTCCTCTTTGGAAAAATGTTTAGCTGTGAAAAATTTCTAACCTTCCTCTTTGTGGATGACCATGTTGATATTAACTTAAGCACCAGAGCTCAGCTCGTTTAATTTTCTTTTTTTGAAAGTGGGCATTTTCCCCAAACTCCTTCTATGTACCTCTACTTCACACTCCTTCTCAAAGTTTTTTCCTTCAGAAGACTGACAGTCACGCTAGGCTGAGCCCTAACAGATGGCTTTGTGGTGCTGTGAACCAGCTTGGACCAGCGATCACGTTTTATTCCAATCCATCCATCCCAGGTCGTCCAGGCACACGCACAGCTGCCCCATAACTCATTCAGCCAAATTCTGATAGAGCAATTCCTTTTCACTCCCTGTCACCATGTTCCACTCACAGGGAGAGTCACATGTTGAAAATAAATATTTCACTTTCTGTAAAATAACTCTGAGCCTCATGGTGTTGGGCCAGCAGCGGGCTGTTTTCCATTTCACTGATTCCTGCTAGTTTGCCACTTCTGATCATTGTTATCAGTCCCAGGCAGCACGAGACGCACTGAAGCCCTGCTCAGGTAGCGCTAACCTCACATAGGGTTAGAGGAACCCAGAGCTTCCAGTTATGCCACTGGCACCAAAGCACCCTGGCTTGTTACGGCACCCTGAATAATGCAATTCATTTCTCATTTTGATATGAGTACAGAATCCTTTCAATGGATGCTAGTCTGTTGCTGCAACAGAAAATCTAATTCTTTAGCAGTAACACAAGACTAGCAGAGGTTGAAGACACTTACATTATCATTTTGATCAACTGGTATCCTGAAGAGGTCCCATAAGGCTGCCCTTGCTGAGAGGCTCTGCAGTAAGTGAAGCAAAGCCATAGCAAGGTCCTTCTGGCACTTTAAGGAACAAACCGCTCTCACTGTTCGAGGTGAATCTGCCTTACACAAAATTTTATGCTATAGTAAGGCTACTGTGTGTTTAATGATGTGTTTGTCCTGCACTGACCAATTACGAAGAAGATAACATATTGCAAGGAAAGAACCTCTACTCGGTTCCCTAAATGCTTATTTTATTACATATAAAAACAGGAATACAGGGGGAAAAAAATGATCAAGACACAGCCCTAAGATACTTTAACCTTCTTTTGAATTCTGCAGCAACTATCCTTGACTCTATGCTTTGTACATTCCAATTCAGCTTAAAAAGATTCAAAAATGGCTTAAATCTACTTGCATATTAAATTAAACCAGAATACAATTGATTTCGTGGTATGTGTGTATGTATGTGTGTGTGGAGCTAAGAATCTTAGTACCATACCCAAGACTGAACAGCAATTATAGAGTTCACCTTTTTATTCTGAAGATGTTGCATATTCTATAAAGGGTATACTTCGTCCCAATGTGCTTAAAGCAAATATAAGAGTGGCAAAGCATTTGTATGCTAAAGTGATATACTGCTTCTAATTTAAAAATCAGGATATGAGAGAGTCTCCCATTTACATTTTAAATGAAAATCATACAATCATTCATTTTTATTATATAAATCTTGCAACTGGTTGAGAAGGCATCACATATTTTCAGAGTTGCAATACAGTGTCATAATCAGAGATGGGAGACCAACACCTGAGGGTTAGAATCCTAGGCTGGCAACTTAGTAAGTCTGTGAACTGAGGCAAGACATGTAACCTCTCTGG
>NW_006437828.1:905124-919514 GCF_000325575.1 Pteropus alecto
AATAAATATTTAGGTTGGGTCTCCCCGGTTTTTTTTTATTTATTTATTTCTCATACTAGAACTCTGTTTCATCTGTACTGCCAGGTGCAATTAACACTAAGGCTCTACCATGACCTTATGACGAACCATTTCCCACCCAGGTCCTGGGGGATTCCTGTAAGGCTCAAGCGCCTCACAGTGCAAGCACTGTCTGAATTCTTTCGACTGCAAGTTCCAGGAGCCCAGCTCAAAACAGTTTAAGCAAAAAAAAAAAAAAAAGCGGGGGTGGGCAGGGATTTACTCACATACCCATGAAGGCCAATCATGGATTTGTTCAGGGATTGTCAAATCTCAAATAACACCATTCAGGCTCTTTCTCTGCTTTCAACTCTGCTTCTCCCTTTGTGTTCATTTCATTCTGAAGTCTCTCTGTCCACTTGGGTTAAAATATGACTGACCAAGAGCTCCAGATTCACACTTTCCAACCCAGCACCCACATTTCTGGATATCCATAGATCAGCTCAGTAAACGATTCTGTTTGGCTACTTCACCTTTGCCAGGACCACTGCTAAATCAATCCCTATGCACCATGGAATGGTGTACTCCATTGGATGACTTTTCCTTGTGCTTCTTTAGGTTTTCCTAATCTTTTACAATAAACATGTATTACTCCTGAATTATATTTTTATTAAATGGTATTAAATAAAATGTTATATATTAAATGAGAAAAATGTTCATTATAAAAGCTCATCAATGCTTTGCATTTCTCATCTAGAGGGTCTCATAGAGTTTCATGAATAGTCTGACATCTCTGAGGATGTTAAGAGACTCTACTAAGTGTCCTTACTGCTGTGATCTCCTACTGGGAACTATTAATACAACCGCCTCTGACAAAGGTCATCCCTGAGAGGTGGTGGATCAGCACAAATGTTCTTGAGACTAACACCTAGTATGGACATTCATCTAGAAGGAAATAATTACTTACCTGAACAGGTTAAAATTAGCCTATAGGCAAAGTACATGAAAGATTCTAGAAGACTGCACTTTAAGAACCAGTCACCTGATATTAATAATTCACTGGGAACTCTCTCAATAAACAGTGATATATTATAGCTAAGAAGGCATTAAGGAGATTTTTACAAACCCTACTAACTCACAGGAAGGATTATACATTTGTCTGTATCCGGTGCCTTTAATGAATCAAGAGTAAGATGGTAACAATGTGAGATCTAGTTATTTCAGTCTAAATTATATCTCCAAGTAAAAAATGCTAGATCTTTCCTAAAGTCAGCCAGCATCCCTAAAGCATCTGGTGAATATGAATAATGCATGAACAGAGAAAGACTATTTAGACTTTCAAAACATAAACAGCATTGACTCTTAGACCTTTAATCCCCATTTGCCTCTCCAAAGTAACCCTACATTAAAAGAAGTCAAATCCAATACAATCTCATGTGTTATACTTTTTGTAAATATACTAGTATATACTGTAATATCATGTATATAACTTTATTCATTGTTGGTAGTAGTTTTGCATAATCAAAGCTATAACCTAGGCTTTATTTCATATTGTAGCCTATATGCACATACAAAGATGTTTCTGTATAGACATAAACTAGTAATATCTGATCCTCAGAGGCCAAACATGTCTGCATTATAGTTCATTCATATTCCCCTGGCTAATTCCATAATTACCTTAATTAAGCATAATTAACTATTACTTAAAATAACTTTAATTAAGCTACCATAATTAGCTAAAAGGGCACTGTGATTTTAAGGGTTTCATAACAAATCTTTTGTTCTACGTCTATCTCCATGGATGCAGCAGACTTGCATTACTTTATTTCTAAACTCTCCTCTCTTCAGAGAAAGAAATGGGACTAAATTAATCGCCATCATAAACCCGTTGAATTAAGTTTCTTTTTGTTACCCTAATTATCTAGATGTTAAATTGCAAGTGATTTCTGGAATATTGAGTTTATTGACTTTTATGAACTTACATAAAACTCATTCAGTAAATAAAACTCCAAATGCAGAGAACAATTAGAGTACAACACTGTTTTCTTATACAGGCACTAAGTAATAGTGACTATGAGGTTTTCTCTGATAAACACCTTAGTTAGGTAACTAGAGCAGAGGGAAATGTCATATAAACAAGTATCTTCTCTTTCCAGAGAGACTGAGTGACTAACACATTAAAAAATATTCTGAGTTCACATTCTGGCTCCTCTTTTAACTTGCTGTGTGAAGCTGGACAAGGTCTTTTGACTTTACTTCAATATCTTTTTCTTTAAAATAATTCTACTTTAAAGATATATTCTGAAGATAATGAGATAAAATTTGGCAAGTACTGGTACTCAGTAGACACCAATGAAATGATGGTGCCTTTCCTTCTACCTTCTTCATTCTTCTCTCAGATATCTATTCATCACTCAGAATGGCTTCCAAAATAAGTGGAGCAAAATTAGAGATGACTAAAGAACCTCCAAAAAACAGACACACAGAAAATTATTCTTTGAAAAAGTCAACCATCAACTACCCTATTTTCACCCATACATCACACTTCATCTCTTTTCTGTCTTTTTGATCACACAATTCTTTCTACGTGTAGTGCTTTTTCCACTTTGAGTTATCTCTAGCTAGTACATTCTTTCTCACTGATTAAAATTCATAGAAAGTATCATCTCCTCCCAGAAGCTTCCTTCCCTGATATAATCCTCAACACCCACATCTCTCCTTAAAAAAAAAGGCTATAGTGGATGTCTTTCCACTTAGCTACCATAAAGGAGATATGCACGGGTCCTACACATTGTCTGCAATGTGGTGGCTCTGATATATATACCCATCGTTACCTTGACAAATATAATTATCATTGCTTACTTATGTGTCTGTCTCCCCCACCTGACTGAACTCCTTTAAGGTAGAAGCTAGGTAATTTTCATTGTTGTATCTACATTATCAAAAATAGAGCAAGCACAGATAGAGCACTCAGTAAATATTTGTTGAATGAATAAATGAATGAATAAATGATGATATAGTGGTCAAGAGTACTTAGCTTAGTCACAGATACGTGGGTATCTGTCCCAGTTCCACTACTTGCTGTATGACCTTGGACAACTAACCTTTCTGAGTCTCAATTTCTTCTTCAAAAATAGGAACGATGCCACCTACCTTGCAAGACTGTTGGCAAGATTACAGGTGATAACGCATACAAAGTATGTAGTGTTTAGAACATTCAATAAATGATATGGTGGGGTGGATGTGTGTGCATAATGTGTGTATATATGTTTAAGTGTAATTTCATGTTCTAGCAATAAAGGCTAAAGTTATTTTCGGCATTGATTCTCTTTCTTGTTATATTACGGAACTGATTGCCTTTTCCTAGGAGATTTGGTACAGGTATGTGATTCCTGAAACTTTATCCTTTGGAATGAGACAGAATTTCTTATTTAAGAAGGCTAATATATTGTCTTATGTCATGGACAGCAGCGAATGTAGAAGAGCAAGAAAAACCTGGGCTTTGAAATCAGATGAAATAGATTTCAATGCTGAGTCTACCACTTTCTAGCTGAGAATCTTGATAAATCACTGAACTTTTCTGAACCTCAGTTTTATCCATTAAATAATACTTAATTTCTGTGGATTAAGTGAGAGGCTGCACAACAGAGCACCGCTAAGGTGTGTGCACTGGCAGGCAATGAGTAAGTGTGATGCCCCGTCCTACCTCCTCTTTGAACTTGACTCTGAGCTCCATGGTAAGCGCACTGTGCTCACGCTCCATGGACACAGCCTGCCTGAGAAGGCTGCTGGAGGGAGGAGGGGATGACAGTGGCCTAGGACTCAGGCTGAGGCCCTAAAACACTGATTCCATAAAACCCAAGCCAACCTTTTTCATCATTTTTGTTCCATCTTGTATTACTTATTATTGTTCCTGTATTAGGTAGCAGAAGAAGGGTGGAATGGGACTCAAAGAATTAATATATGGAAACAGAAAGTGCAGGAAAGTCTGTGATTTATTTCCCATAATCTCATGATTTCCTCTCATGCAGTGACCCAAAGCACATAATAGCCTTCAGATCAGTACACCAACCACTTTAGGGTATATACACAATGATTTCAATATATACAATGATTTCTCCATGTTTCTTAATTCCTTGACTTCTCAGTTTCAAAACAGCTTAGCTTCAAAGCCCTTTGAAACATTCTCCACTTCAGGTTTTAACAAGTGAACTTTAATCCTCAGCTTATAACTTAGAGGAGAGTACAGTCCCTTGTTTGTTCACCATAATTCCCTCTGCTTCTTTTTACAGTGACCAGGTAAAAAAAAAAAAATGTCCTAGAAAAACTTGTTTGTTAAAGGCCCTCTCACCCTGAAGATCTTTGCCCAACAACTACCGGCTGCCTTGCTTGATGCTGGCTAACGCAACCTGGGGACGTGACAACCAAATGCATGTTGCCTGTCTCTTCCCCAGTCTCCACCCCATCTGCAACGAACTCGGCTGGACAATTGCAACTTACTCCTCATATATTCTTCAAAAACAATAATTTTTGGCACCTCAAGGCTCTTTGTGTCTGTTTGTTTTTTAAAAAGTCACTGGAGACGGATAAACAAAGACTGCTGAGTCAAGAATATCTTACGGAGAACTGTAGCAGTGTTACATGTTGGGGACCTTCTCCCATTCAATAATAATATACCTGTTGGTGACTTTTACTTTCTTTTAATAAAACTTTCCTCTTATAACAAAGCTTCCCCCTTTTTGCCAACAGGTATTTTTGATACAAGAATTGTGTAAGTCAAAATCTTTGCCTTATTATTTCACACATATTTTTCACTATCCAGCTGTTTGCACAGCTCCTCAGAAAATAATCCATAAAAAAGTACATCGGTAGTAAAAAAATGTAAATGCAATAAATATACCCACCACATTTCCAACTTGTAAATGAACCAAGCTCTTTTGCTATGATTTAATGATATTCTTTTCAGAAGTCTATAACCAAAAGAAATTTCTATAATCTAGTCCCCCAAAAATAAAAGACTGATTATAGATCATTGCTTATTAATATAAAAGATTATATTATAGAACTTACTATTTTGAGAAGACAGCACATTTTTATGTTCTCATATAAATCGAAAGGACTCAATATACACAAATGGGCATATTATAATTAATTCCAGTATATCAACAATTCTTCTAAGAGAGTCCTATAGCGAATGTCAGGTCAATAGTATAAGTAGCTCAATAGTTATTTATACAACATACTTACTCCTTTTGCCTCTTTACTTACAATATCTGAAACTTAAAGAACGTCCGACAAATTTTCTCAAAATTTATCAAAAAAGAACTACTTATTTGATTTACTAATATCCCATTAACTATTTTCTACATAATACTAGAACCTGTCTTTTATCTCAAATGTACTATTGAGAAATAAAGTCACAAGCTTTTATATGAACATTTAAAAAATTACATTCACTCTAAGCTAGATATAACTGGTCTCACTAAAAAAAGTGATTTGTCTAAAATGTGTATTAGCTTCACTTCAGTACTTACTTCTTAGTATTTTAATACTATATTATTTGACAAGTTTCTTATTGTAGAGAAATAAGAACTTGGAAAAGAACGTCAAATTAGTAGCAGGAAGTTGAGGTGTCGATTCAAATAACCTACCTATGGGCTTCCTTTTTCTTTTCTTCTCCCACAAAGGTGGCACCAGTTAGCCCTTCTTGGCAAACAAAAATAGATGGCAGACTTCTGAATGGGCTTCTCCACTTTCAGAAGTTCTTTTTCAACTATATATAAAACTAAAGAACTAATAGAAAACCACTTCCTCCCAACACAGTAGGGGCTAGATTTAGGTATTGTCAATATTTTGTCCAAACCCACTTCACAAAAATGAACAAGCTGGAGAAATGGAGCACACCTGGGGAATCCTGGGTCATAGATTCATGTGTGATTTTTTGTCATGACTATTGTTATCAGCACAAAATATACAGAATACTAGCACCACCAAGGAGCACAAAGAAAAGGCTGAATTTTGGCTTCATTTTGTAAGATTTTTCTCCATTATTTCCCTTGACCTATCGCCAGCTTGTTTCTGCTGCTATTAAAATAGAGGGAAAAAAACACTCATGCCCCATATGAATGTAGGAGTACCTTTCTTTCCTTTCTGTGTCTCCTGAATACCTACTTCAGAAAAATCACAGGGTGCTTATTCTTACAGGTATTTTCCCACAAAACCAGCCTCTACTGAGATCCCTAGTAAAAGGAGAGCATCATTACCAGAACTACATTTAAATGCATTTTAGGAGTTCATCAAAAATAAATTAGCAAGACCACCATTACCTTTCAGAATTGCTAACACAATTCTATGAAAGAATGAGCCTTAGGCTTTCAAATTTCTGACCATGAAATCTGACCCATGTCATTTAGATTAGAAAATATCTGCTTACCCAGTAAAAGATCACATCTCTGGAAGTAGAAGCAAACATTCCCTATGTGTAGACCTTTATTTTCTTCAGAGTGAAAAAGAAAACTCCCGTGACTATCTAAAGGACATTACTTTACCTTTCTGATATTATCAATTACCTTCCAGATAAAAGAAAAACAAAAATTTTTGGCATTTCAAAACTAAATAAATAACATTTAACTTTCTGGGATTTTTTTTTTTAACTTGCTGAAGAGCTTATAATTATTAACATATTGTATGACATATAAATATAATAATTCACACCTATCCCATAGTCTATTACTAATGGAAATTTAGCACATCAAGGATTTATAAAAATTTTGGATCAACTCATTCTATGCCTTTTGTGGTTTCAAAAACGGATCTTTGGCCAGGACTTTAGCTTTGTTTGTAGAGAAAATAAATTTTAATTCCTAATGGGTAAGAAGTGTGCCTTGAGTTGTGTCACGCTCTACTGTGAGCCATGTCCCCGTGAGCCTGTCATAAATTGGATTCTGATAACAGCCTTCATTCCCTACAGTTGAATCCTTTTATCTTGCATCCTTGAAATCTCATTTAGGATAGAAAAGTTATAATTTCTCTCCTTTTAAAAGTAATTCATAACTCTAATTTATTTAAAATGTAGGCCAAACATTCAGATGATGCACCAGGGTTATAAGATCCAGCCTTTTGCTCTCAAGAGGATGTTTAATGCAGCTTCATAATGCTATGAATTAATTCTAGTACACTGTCAAGAAACAACAAATAATTAAGTACCTATTGAAGCAAAACAAATACTCCAACATCAATACAGCACATAAAACACCACAACTTGTCAGGTAATTTAGCATGCTGGAAATCTTTCAATATTCTTTCAACTGACAGTAGCAGCCCCAATTCTCAAGGTAATTTGGAAATTTTATCATGTATTGAAATGCAATTCCTTTTAAATGTTGAACTCTGCACATTTTAATAGTTATTTCATGGCCTCTTACATACCCGCATTTATTCTGCTGTCAGGACCAAGCTAGCACCAGGAGAAAGGACCAAAGAAATCCAGGTACAGTATTCCCTTCCCCTTTAGAAGGGACCTAACTAAAACCACTTAACATTCATAAAGAACTGAAATTATAAGAGCAAATAACAGTGGGATTTTACTGACTTACAGGACACCTGTGACTACAGATGTTATGATTTCCCTCAATAACTAAAAACAAAGTAATAATTAATGAGTAGAAGCAGTAGAGGCTGGAGACAGCCCGAAACTTTTTGGCCTTTCTTCTTTACTGAGTTATTCTCAATGTCTAGTACAGTGTTTACATATAGTGGGCATTTCTTGAATGAATAAATAAGTATGTTTGAATCCTACATTGACCCCAACTCTGAAACAAGTTCACGGTAAGTTTTCTTATCTTGGAATTGAAATGGATTAAGCATACATACCTTCCTGCCATGATGTATCTTCAGCAACTTAAGACACAAAATACTCTCTCCCTTTCTGCAACCTTCCTCCTGCCTTTGAGTCATTTATTAGGTTTGACCTATATGCTTGAAGAGATTTACATGATTTTCCTAGAGAAACCCTAGCTACTGTAACAAATAAAACCAAAAATTTCACAGACCCAACGTAATTACAATTTCTTTCTTGCTCACCTAATAATACTGAGCAGAACACAAGGAGTAGCCAGCCCTTCTACGAGGCAACAGAAACTGAGAATTACATAAATTCTGCATCTTTACCACGGAGCTTATAAACTCTTTTGGGGGCTTACCACCTTCCCAACTATCTAGAGGGAAAGAAGAGCACAGAGAAAAGTATGACAGGAGTTTTTTATGAGTCAGACTTGAAAGTGGTATGCGTCACATCCAATCACTTTTCATTTGCTAAAACCCAATCAATGGCTGCATCTAATGACAAGAGGGTCCTGGAAAATGTAGTCTCCAGCTCAACAGCCACTTACAGCTCTACAACACGTAAGGTGAGGGGCCATTCCAAGAGGGCTGAGCAGATCTAATGAAACCTTTCGAACTCTTTCCAGTGGTCAGTAATCCAAATTCCTTTGGATTAGTTTGAAAGCATTATTGCCGAAACTACTCCAAAAAGACTGAGTAGAGCACTAGGTCATGATCTTCCAAGAGAAAGTTATAACTAATTCAGTCTACATTTAATGAAAATCATTTGCCACAGGGGGGATAAGAAAGAGAGAGAGAGAGAGAGAGAGAGAGAGAGAGAGAGAGAGAGATACTATGCAGTTGCCTCTGCTATTGAAAAACTTAAAGAACAAAGTAATTTCCAAGACTGGCAATTGAGCGTAAACTAATTTCTCATGATAAATGGTAAAAATAACTAAGATTTAAAATTTCCTAGAGACAGATTAAAAGTTATAATCACTGAACCTTCTTTATATGTCATGCGACAGCCATTTCAGACAGAAAGGACACAGGAAACCTCTCACTTCTCCATTCAATGCACATCGCTGTCTCTGCAATGTTTCCTACCCGCTCATCTGGATCATATGCATGTCCTTGCAAAGCACTTCTCTCTCTGAAATTCACAACAAGAAATCTACATATGAACTCTAACTTGATGTGAATTTAATTTAACAGTGATTTGGTTAAGCACAATTAAGGGAACCAAGATTGGAAAAAGAAAAATTGTGTTAACAGAGCTGACAATAGGTTGCACCTAGCGACTTGGTCCAATTTAACTTTTGATCAATAGTGTGCGTGGGAGTAAAGAGAAAATAGACTGAGCATATCAATTAAAAATTGGTCTGAAATAACAGGAGCCACTTCAGATGAAACCTGACTACATTTGAAAAATGTGATTTTCTGAAGGCCAATACAGTTCCTGGCTACCACGTACAGACTCTACTATCGCATCAGGTTCAGAAAACTGGAGACACCATGCTGGTCTATACAACATGTAACGTTTTCCAGTTTGTATTTTGTGATCTGAAAGAGAAATATGCTGGTATTCCATTTGGATGCACTATGCAGTGAATAACAAGTACGCTCAGGGAGATAACCACAAGCTGTGGATTTATTTTCACTTGTGAAGCTGCTCCAATATGTGCTGCAACTAAGTTTCCTGGGTAATCACTTGGGGACTCTCTAACCAGACGCTCAGCCACCTCGTCTGCCCTTTTCAATATAACACATTATGGTAACAACAGAAACTGATCGCCTTAAGATAGCAGCAACAGAAACTCGAAACCTGTTTCTCTTTTCTATATTTACAATTTTGTTCTCTGGGTTAGCATGGCGTGATACCTTACTTATTCTTGTTAACCTCTCAGGGGGGAAAAAAAAAGCATCTTATACCTTCCTCTGGTCTTTCATTTCATATATAAATACCACGCCCAGCCAGCCCTGAGTAGCAGGAAGAGAATAAGCAAGAATATATTCTTGTTCTAAATTGTTCAATGCTATTTTGATTGGAAAGAGTTTAATTCTCTAATGTGAAGTATTACTATATATACTACATAAACTAATTATTTAAACCAACAATCTTACTGAGATAATTCAGTATCCTTATTACCCTGAAAAACCTGCACAATAGATATATGATACTTCACACCTAAACTCTAATTACACTCATTACAATGCAGGAAGGAAATAGCCTTTGTTGTGTAGATACCTAATAAAACTGAGCATCAGAGCATTCCAAATGAATACATTAAGCATCGGTTAAGCAGTGAGTCTCTCTGTTACAGGGACCAAGAGAAACAACCCTCCTCAGATATTTCCTTTGGCCATAATTCTCCAACCTGGTCCCAAACATTTAATGACCTAACTTAAAATTTTAACTGGGGGAGAAAGCAAAATGAATTGATGTCTATATTTATAGACCCAACTAATTTTGTTGATTATCTTTTACAAGACTAATTAAATGAAGTCACTGTTTTATACTATGAGGCATCATAACTATCTATATAAAGATCAGCTTGGGTGGAATTGGGGAAAAGCACAAGGTCATCAGTAGTTCTTTCTAAGCTGGCTCTGAGAAAGCTATAAAGCGTTTAAAGATGTGTATACACCCTGAATCTGGTAGGATGCTATCTAGAAAGAGAAGAAATGAATATAGATATGAAATAAAATGAAAGAAAAGTAAAGGATGACATATGTTAACATGGTTGATGGTGATCTTATGATAAAAAAAAAAACCTTATTTTCAAGTGACCATATTATCAGTCATGCTGTAATAATGCATCAAAGAAACACTAGTTACACTAGTCATAAAAGTAAGTGGTGAACTCAAGGAAAAGATCAGTGATGCCTAGAAGCAAAGAAGCAAAATTGAGGGGACGATTTCTTTTCCTATTCTCATTCCATCAGAAAAATATTCCAAGGAGATGCTAGCCACATAGTTTTTGAATCTTCCTAAATCTTCATATAAAGTAACTAGATGGCAAAAAAAAAAAAAAAAAACCTTCATGGGCAGCATTTATAACAAGTGCTATAAGCAACGGAGGCATCTTCACAAACCCTCAACTGCAAAATAAATGGGGACAAACCAATAGCACATGTGACGGGCCAGAGCATGAGAAAATCTGATAGCCAACGTGTGCCCACAGGGAACCACAACAAGTGACTCTGAATACGGCACTCAAAGCTGGAAGGGGTGCCATGAACCCCAACAGTGGGAGGGAACACGGAAACTGCAAGCAGAACCAAAGGAGCTGGAGCAGTCCAGACCCCACTAACCAGACCAGACAGTTTCCTTCTGAAACAGATCCCGAGCTGAAAAAAAAAGGTGGGGACTGAACCAAAATTTGACAGAACTAGGGAAACAGGTGAAAGACAGTGAATGTCCAGATGAAAGTAAAGGAAGGAAACAGATGCAGGAACCTCAGAAAGCAAACAGCGAATATTTGAACACGACTCAAAAACAGTGAAAGGGGAGCTGTGAAGTTAGAAAAGTATTATTATCAATAAAACTGTGGTTTTGAGATGCCTTTCCCTATTAAAAGGAACCAGGGCTTCTTGGATAAACAGTTGATTCCATACCTGGGGCAGGAGATGTCCAACATGAGCCTGATATACCTCGTCAAAAAAGAAGCGAAGCCCACTAGAAACATGTCAAAAGGACTCGGTAGCCAACTTAATAAGGTTTCTACTGGCCAATGGGCAATTTACCTTCAATTAGGAAAATAATTTCCATGGATTAAAATCAGTATTTATTAATACATTTATAATACTGAATTTATAATAGTTATTTAAAATTAAATAATCACCTTCAAAGAACAGTAAATAAAGAGAAAAAAAATCAAGCATTTACTCTGCCTTTCCTATATGACTATATCACTGGGTAACCAAATAAGGATGAGGAGAAGTGTCTGCTTAGAAAAATATTCCAGAAAATAATTTTTTAAATGATGGCATATCATCATTTGCAACCACCCTCCACTCAATGAATTAGTGGATTTATTTTATTGAATAGCGATGTCTACTAACAAAAACAGAGACAACCAGACATGTGTCCCTTCTCTTGCCAAAATGTCAAACATGAGGCTGATCAACGCTCTGGATCCTGTTGCCAATTTTCAGGAAACAGAGAGAAAACATGTTCACTTATCCAAGAACACACAGTTAGCAGAATCCAGATGATAAGAAACTTGACAGTTCAGAATGTCTAACTCCTTCAACCAGAAATTTGTAAGGAAAAGAAAGGGATAAGGAAGAGGTGGGGAGAAGACCTGCAGGTTAAAAGAGAATCTAAAGACATCATTTTTTTTCATGGAAAAAAACTAAGAGACAGTGTGTAAGGATACACTCTTGGGCGGTAAAACTGCAGAAAAAAATAAAAGCCAGCATAATGGTTACTCTGACGGCAGGAAGCGTTTGAAGCTAGAATGGGCCTCACCGAGGGGTTTCTGGGGTGGCTGGCAAAGTCCTATCTCTTGACCTGAGTGGTAGTTACAAATGTTTTTGCCTTAAAGTAATGCACTAGCTGAAAATGATATTAAGAAAAAGAATTGGGGGATGAAAGGAAAGAAAAGCAACAAGAAGCCCATGCAGTCGGAAGATGACGGGAGCTGTACATAGTTTTGTCCTGTCTACTCAGTCAGAAAGAGACTGAATTAAGACTCTCTCCCACCCGCTTTCCATTTCCGGCGACAGGACACGGAAGCAGAGGCCAGCAGCAGCCCTTTAGTCGAAAGTGCCCCATTTCCCCCAAATCTGTGTGTTCAGAGTCTTGTCACAGCATTTTTGCAGAACTAGGTTACAGCACTCACTATAGACCCCATGATCAAGGAACAGAAAAACTACCCTAGGAAAATGATACTTTATATTGACATAAAGAAAAGAATTAGCCTCAACACTTCATCATCGCATGTGAAAAACAAGAATTTGGAACTGAAATGTTTCAGATGAATTTATTTTATTGTTTTTTTTTTTCTTTCTATATTCCTAACTTCTATAACAATAAAATAACTTTGGCATGGCAATATATTGTAATGTATTCTATAACAACATATGAAAGTATAATTTGATGAAATGACAATTTCGAAGCCTGAAGCAACTACAAATGCTTAACGTAAGACAGAGGAAGACGGGAGAGGAAGGCGGCAATTTCTTCAGTTGAAGCAAAAATCCAAAAGATCACACCGTGGTTGTTGCTCTTCTGCTGCTCCCCACAGCGTGACCTGGACACTAAGCCCCTGACTGTGGGAAGCAGCAGTGGCACAGTCGGCGGCCCAAACTGTCTGCCTGCCATGGTCTGATGGGGTCCCACAGAGGGCTTCTCTATCATGCCTTCTACTGAGGGAATCTGTTCATCGGCTGGGGAGAGGGAAGAAAAGAGCATCTACCACGTACTGCTTGGACCATGGAGCACATACAGAGAACCTTAGCAAATGTTCAGCTGGTTATTTATCAGAGATTCACGCAATACAGAGGCTACAAGGGGTGCAGAGATCCAGCAAGTTTCCCGCAAAGGAGCCACAGTACCACTGGCAGCATGGGGCTGCATTCCTGGGCCCCTGGAGGACAGCATGCACGCTCTCCCTGAACCAGAAGGGACTCTCCTCCAGATCCATCCATGAACTTTCTCCTGCCCCTCTCTGCCATTCACTCCTTTTAACTCTTCACCCCAACACCCCAATCTTAGGCCCCTTGTTCTCTTCTAGTTGGACTCTGGAGGGGGATTTCAGTCAGCCCCTTCTCCCTCTGGTTCTCTCACTGCTTAGGCAGCAATGACGCTTTGGATTCTCCCTGGTGGTCATGAACAATATCCCAAAAACCACCCAGCCGTCCTGTAGTAGGAAGGATAACCTCCTGCAGGCAAAGCTCCTCAACCTTATTTTGCTCAAGACAACGTTTCCTTTTCCAGCTTTGAGTGACATACAAAAAACCTCCATCTAGGGCTTTAGCCTTAAAGTCCAGGACAGGAGGTGGGGTCGCCACTGAGTGACCACGTGTATGTGATTTAAGGAAAGTTTCAAACTTACATATGTTTACATATACAGGCCCACCACATCTTCTGTTTAAGTCAGTTGCTTGAAAAATCAGAATAGAAATCCTCAGGAAAACAATATAAAGAGGGTGGATTATAAAGGGGAAAGAACATCTGCTTCAAGGAAAGGCAGGGTCAGGTTTCCACAAGCGGGGCTTCAGGGGGCCTACATGAGTCTCCAAGGAGCGTATAAATAGTTGTTGAATGACTGAAAGATTAAAAATATAGTAGGGCTGATGTTACACACAATTCAAATGTAATCTGATTCTTTTCAAAAGCAAAGAATCGCATCTTGCTTTTGAGCCCACTAAACAGAAACGACTGTCTTTGATTTGTCAATGAACATAACTCTGTCTCTCCCAATTTTAGCCAATGTTTTTCAAGTATTCTCTCAGTTGCTTCAGGATTTCGTCTTGGTAAACTATATCTCCCTCATTCTGATGACCTCCTCCCCAGGGACTTTCTAAGTTCCTGCAGAGGTGTTCTGGTCTAGCTTGTCCAACTG
>NW_006437828.1:919621-953873 GCF_000325575.1 Pteropus alecto
TTGGGAAAAGTCAGGAATGAAGACACCAAGTCTGAATTTGGCCTTTCTCCTCGTCTCTCCCCTAGGCCCCTGCGTCAGAAGAATTTCCGTCTTCCCTCTGGACACAATATTCATTTGTCACCATTCTCCATGGGTATTATAAGGATATTAAATCCTATCTATAGGTTCTTCTGGGAACTGAATAAAATAATTTGCAAAGCTTTCCTGCCTAGTCAGTGTTCAAATTTTACCCCAACACTGAGCTGTCTCAGGCCTGAAATGTGCTTGGAGACTTTTATGCCCAAACCTACAGACGCATGTCCAGGGTCCCACAGTGAGTCAAAGACAGAAAAAAGACTAAAAGCCAGGACTTCTGACATTTAACCAATCTCAAGATTTTCCACAATACAAACTGCTTTCCTAAAAAACTGATAAAAGGAGGGGGAGAGGGCATTTGTTTACGCTTTCAGGGAACACACACCTACAGAGAACCTCCTGAATGTTAAGGCACAGGACTAGTAAGTGGGGGAAGAAGGTGGTGAGGCACTGAGCGGTCAAATTCGTAGAGATGAAAAGACACTTTGATATGCATGGGAGAACTCTGAGCATTGGAAATTGCGAGAGCATTCCGGCAAGATTCCAGCTGGAGAAGTAAGGGATTTAACCGGAAGAGCCTCGAGGATACCCTGGTGAGTTCTCACTCACGTTGAGGAGAAAATGTCATCAGAATGGCAAGAGGGCTCTGGGGACAGTGCCAGAACAGCCTTCAGGACAAAATTAGAACCTAAGAGACCGTTTTACAGGCTGCCCTGCCATAGAACTCAGTCCGAGTAGTGTATGGGCTAGAATTATGAATAATAATAGCCAAAGAGGGGAGGAAAGATACGAAAGAGGAAAAGATAAAAAAGTACCAAAATCGGCAATACTATTTCTACTTTTTTCTTTCTTTGAAGCCATAGTTAAGACCTTCTCATAAACTGAACTTAAGTGTAAAGTACATTTTATATTACAGTGCGCTGCAGAGAAACAAATCGCTGAGTACAGAAGTGTAAGAGTAAATTCTGCAATTATAAAGGAATATATTTTCAATTAAATAAATCTCCAATGCTTTTCTTTTCCTATATTGGCATGTTTAAATCTTGACTTTGGCTTTAGAGTAGAATTCAAATTTGGGCTCAGACACTTTTTTAACCACTCTGAGTAGTGGATTTCACACATATGAAATCAGTATGGTCATTCTTTTATCAAAGGCAATTTGAGTACAGAAGGAATTGACAAATGAAAAAAAAAGTTTCCCATCAAGCAAGACAATGTGTCCTACTCATCTTAAACTGTTCTCGAGTATAGAAATAGGAAAGCATCAAAATTCTTTTCAGAAGCAAAATTCTATACCAATATATGATTTAAAACAATGGTTAAACTGATTAAGCACTATTCTAAGTATATTTTATAAATTAACTTTAATCTTTACAATAACAACCAGTAGAAGCAGAACTGGGATTCAAAGCCAGGTTATCCAGCCCTAAGCCAGGTGGGGACCAGTTACACTCACAGTCTCTTAATAATAATCACTGTAATGTGACCGGGGACAAAATTCACAAACAAAAATAAGTATCTTTTCTATATAAAAATAACGACCAAATAAAAATGTAATGGAAGAATATGAAAGAAAACAAAATATATAAAATATCTAATATGCTTAAAAAAAATTTAAGTGAAGAAAATGTTAAGCTCAACTGAGGAAACTATAGGGAAGACCTCGCCCCTCCTCAATGAATTAAAAGATATAACCTGTTCTTGGATGGAAAGACCAATTCTGTTAATGAGTAAATGCATGTGATCTCTGGAAAAATAATAACAGGCTTCTTTATGATGAACTATTCAGGCTGATGTTCAAAGCTCGTAAGGAAAAATAAAAGAGAAAGGAAAACCAAAAGAATTCTGAATGATGAGGAATATACAGTAAGATATCAAAACATGTTTAAATCTACAGTAAAAATGTGGTAGTAAAATGAAACTAGATCTATGGACTATCTAGAAATAGACTCGAGTAGAATTTAATATGTAAAAAAGTGACATTTTATAATAACAGGGAAAAATATAGCATTCACTAAATGATGCTGAGACAGACAGCCATAAGGAAAACTACAATTTTTCTATTTTACCCCTTATAACTAACTATATAAATAATCCCATATGGCACAAAGATTTAACTATAAAATCAAAAAGAATAGAAAACACAAAAGAAATGTATCATAATCACTGAATACAAAAAAGAACTTTTTCAACTCTTGACCCCAAAAAAATAAAAACAAGGACTTTTTTTAAAATATGATAAATTCAACCACATAATGAAAAAAAATATTAACGCATAGGGAAAAATATCTGCCATGACTTAAATCAAAACAGAAGTGAAAAACTGGCCGTAACAATAAGCAACATGTATCCTAAGCAAACACTTTATTTCCTTAATATATCAAGATCTTCTAAAAATCAGTAACATAATATCTAACATTATTATACTAAGAATACTAAGTATAGGACATGAACCACTGCTAAAAAGATATAAAAATGACACTTGATTATATCTAGAGACATTAACTATCACAATTTTTTTTAAAGTTTAAACTATCAAATATCATTTTTACTTATAACTTGGGAACTCTGACAATCAGGAAGAAACAGGCTGAGGGTACTTACTTGGTCATTTGCCAACTTACAATGTTTCCTTTAACAGTGAAAATACAAATTTAAGACCTTGTCTTTAGAGAAGCATGAGACAGTAAGGCTTAGGCCATTCCAGTCCATCAGATAACTGATATAACAATAGAACAAATAAAAAGAATTAGAGCTTAGGAGTTCTTTAGTCTTTATATCTTACACTTGTCATAAAGAGCTTTTTATGTGCTATTTTAATTTTCATCCAAGAGTTGAGGAACCTCACTTCTCGGCACTCCAAATGAGAATGTTAAAGCTGCAATTAAAAGTTTTCACTGGTAATTTTCTCGAGTATGAATAAAAGGCAGGCAGGACACCTCAAGAGAGAGAAGCAGTGACCAAGTTATATTGACATGGACAAGCTTCTTTTTGCCCAACTCTTCCAGGACTTTGAAAATAGGAGAGATGTCACAAATCCCTGCTTGGACAGAAAACTCTGATATCAGAGGTCCAAGAACCATATAGATAATATCTATTGATTTCCTAATATCATCTTTAAGGCAAAGCTTTGGGGCTGAAAACTTCTGATATTTCTCTTTCATTTGCTTACTCAATTTTAAAAACTATTAATTTGGATAATGTCAATTAAGAGTTTAACTAAAAGACAATTAATTGGATACTGTCAATTATAATGTATATTACCTATTTTTAAATATTGCAGACAGCTGCCTTCTCACTAAAAGCTTCACTGTACAATCTCCCCTGATGGAGGGGATTGGGTGAAAAGGCCATCTCCCCCATCGCAGGGCGCTGATACAGAGGTGGGATCAGAAAGAAAGAAACGCCCTAAGATATGTTATTCAGGGGTAAGGCTCAAGAAACAGGCAGCGATGGTATCCTAGAACAAATTTTAGGTAACTCAAAGCTGTCCAGAGGTTCAAAAAGACCCCGAAAGTGAGCAACAGAAAGACACGTTGGTGTCGCTGCAGCCTTGGACCTTAATATATTGTGACCTCGGGGTTCTACTCCAGCAGGACACACAGCAGCTCTGGGTCCTTCTGGCTTCTTCAAGGCTCTAGATTTGTGGCCCGAGCATGCGCAGTTCACCCCCCACCCACCCCGGCTTTCTGACCTGATCCGTCCCTCTCTGCCCACCTTTTGGACCAGACCCGTTCCTGCACACCTGGCCAGGTATCTGGAGGAGGAACTGCAGCACCATGACTCGGAGTGTTAGGGGTGGCAAGGGGGCCATCGATGCCGACGTCTGCATGATAGGTAGTGTGAGCCGGGCTCCCCAGGCACGTGTGTAGAGGCGGCGCTTCCGGCGCCTGGGCACCCACGTGTTTCTCATCCCATGACTCCCTGCTGCCCCCGTTTAACTACGAGATCCCGCGAGATCGCGCTTCCTCATGGGCCTCCGGTGACTCTCAGAGCC
Source organism: Pteropus alecto (assembly GCF_000325575.1). Lineage (NCBI taxonomy): Eukaryota > Metazoa > Chordata > Mammalia > Chiroptera > Pteropodidae > Pteropus > Pteropus alecto. Next base: position 923,694 of record NW_006437828.1, read on the forward strand.
TCGCAGCCCTTTCTCTCCCTGCTTCTCTGTTGGGATCAGGGGTGCTCCCCACCATGCACCTGGAGTCACACAGCGCACACTGTGAGCTCCAACGGCAATCCGTTTGCCTTCCCGGAGAAAAAAAAAGTGGGGAGTAAGTGGTTATTTTCTGCTCTTTAGTTCACAAATTCCTTTGAAATAATATATTATCTATTTAAAAAAATAATTAACGAACATATCTAATTGGAAACTAAATGTAAAGGTCCATCATGAGATCCTACTTTGCTCTCTCCCCCTGTGTGGCATTGCGCTCGCCCACATTTCCCTGCCTAGGCAGGGCCAAGTGGCTAGTTCTTGCCAAAGGGCTGTGAGCAGAATTAAAATGTGTCATTTCCAGATCAGAGCATTGGGAGCCAGTGCACAGCTCTCTCTTCTACCATGGAGCCTGGAAGCCTCCTGTTGTAGATGGCACAGCTACAAGACGCAGGGGGCTTGGACCTTCGAGTCACCATTTGGAAAGGAGCTTCTCTCCAGAGTTAACAGATCTGTGCTGCATTTTGCATGACTGAGAAATAAACTTCAATGCGTTAAGTCACTGACTTCTGATTCTTTAGTACATTCGAAGAGCTTATTCTAATATAATTCAATTAACATGTTAAATATTTAGCATATGTAAATATGCTAGGCAAATAACAAATACTATGCTGCATAAAGTAGCTACTCGATAAAAGTAGTAAATGTCAGACATGGGTAGACTAAGAAAATAAATAAAGCAGTATCTTTCCAGACATTTCCAAATTAGTTTCGACGCACCCTTATTTTTTTCAATAAAAATTTATCGAGTTCCTATTATGAACAAAGCATTTGCTAGATGGCTGCCGAGATGAATAAGACACAAGGCTCTGCTCTTGAAGATCTGTCAGACCAGTGAGGTACAGACAAGCTAACAGATGATTACAAAACTGTGTGGGGACAAGCAGAAGTGAGCATGAGGTACTGTGGGAGGGCAATCTAGCTCAGACTGGGAGAATCCTGGAAGGCGCCCCGAGGAAGCAGTGCCTGAAGAGCAAGAGTTAGGCTGATTTTAGTTCCTTGCTTTTTACAGAGGACAGCTATCAAACCTAGATGTTGCTTTTCTGTTCAGTTGGAATGTCTGTAATGTAGTTGGCTATTAAATAAAATTTCAACTTTCTTTAAGCAATCAAGAATGAACATAAAACTCTTATCAGCTCTCACTGTGACCCAAACCGTTTTGAATTCCACCTTCAATACTGATGAAAAAGTAAAAATAAGGAATATATAAAATGGGGTCACTTTAATCAAGCTGCTAAAATTGTTAACATAGTGAAGTTTGAGGCATGAGGAAACACCACATTATTGCTCTAATTAGCTGTGTTTCCAATTTTATAGTGAAACCTACATCCCAGAGCTGTTATGAGAATTGAATGAGTTGATAATGTATATATACCTATAACATTAAGTGTATGATGAATAGTTAATATTATGAGTATTATCGTTACTTTGTTGTTTTTGTGTTGTTATTAACTCTAGAGGAGTTTTCATCTGGAGTTTGTAGTTCCATCCTAAAATTAGACAGTTAATCTTATGTGATAATAAGGCAATAAAAATAACAAAGTTACATTCCTGAGAGATCCAGAGCTGAGTAGCTATGGTACTAAACAGAGGAGTAGGAATGTGGAATAGGCAATCCACTTAATGGTTCTGTGTTTCATTTGTAAACAAGAGATTCAGTACTGTGTCTAAGAAGAATATGGACATCAGCTTTCTGTCCATGTCATGTCCCTGAGAGATGCCATCTCTGCAGCATGTTGTTTTACACCTGAATAAGAAATATTAATTTAAAAATCTTATGGTTAAGAAGCCATCAACGAGTCTCCTAACTTTACAACTAAATTAATTTTAATAGTTTCATTTTACAGATTATACAACTCAATTTCAGAAATATTAGTCTTAATGGAAATTAAGAGTTGTGATGGGGGAAAGTCAGAATTCCTGACTCTTGGTAAAATAGCCTTCCTTGGCCTTTAACTTCAACCATACAGAACCCAAAGTGTAATATTCCAGGAAACCAAAAAGGAAAATAGATCAGTTGAGTGACTATAATCCTGGAAACTAAGAAATCTGAATTTCAAACACTGCTCTGGCCCCAATTTGCTTTATGCTAACATCCAAGTCATTTATCATTTTAGGATTTCTCATACTCTTACAATAGAAAACCAAAGCACTTTATAAGGATATTAATTCTGTCTGCTTCTTGGGGATGCAATAATAATGTAAAGTTCTTTGAAATGGCAAATACTAGAAGGAAAAATATCTGATTCAATGTACTATTCCTATTTCAATATCAAAGCCCAATGCTGTGAGTTAAGGATAGAATGAAATCACTTGAAAGTAAATGGTTGATGAAATTTCCCAAAGTTCAGCTGTATCTCATTACATCAGATCCTTTATTTTCAAGGGTATGCAACTATTACAAAAAAAAAAAAAATTACCCTGTCTGTTCAGAAGAGGCTGAAATTCTTCCCTTCACTCTGCATTACCTCATACATTTGGTTCTTAACATTTCTCTAAGTCTTAGATATAATGATATGTGTGTAAGCACGTGTGTGTGTGCGTGCGTGTGAATGCAATGTTCAAAGCAAGGTGGAAGCTCCGAATCTAAAAAACCCATTCTTTCTTCTAAAAAATCCAGTCCTTTTTAAATATATTTTTTTCAAAAAGTTTCTGCTTCACTTAAATAAAAATAAAATCTGACATCAAGACAGTGGGTATTATAGTAATGGAAGGTGAAGGTGAGCAATATAAAAATTTTAAAGTAGAGATTCATCTGAAGGCCTGATCAGCCCAGTTTCTAAGTGTTCACTGCTATTCCACTGCAGTTTGAAGTCCCTCCTTGTACAGTTCTTCACTAGTTACCAGCCACAAAGCTTCCACTAGTTTACAAGAATTTTATTCTCCAGCCTGTAACCTTATGAAATGGCCACTCAGCTACTGTCTGCAGAAATACAGAAGCCAACATCACCAAACTCAGATTTCAAGAGCTCTGCAATTCATCTCCTGAATATAAAATCGATAATAGAATTAATTGATTATTTAAAAAATAGCCAGAATAAGTCAGAGGGAAACTTCCAAGAAGGCAGGGAGTAGTTTAGGACTCACGCAAATGCTCTAGAATTTGACAAACAGCCACACCTTGCTTTGGGTACTCCATATAATTCAGAGCCCACAGAGAAGGAGGTGAAAGTTTAAGAGGCTGAACAGTACGTCATGCACATGGTAAGGATCAGATCTTGGGAAATTGTGAATGCATGTAAATGACCTTAAACTTTAATCTGCTGGATATTTTGAGCAAGAGAACAATATAATAACACATGTTTTAGGAGCATAGATTATGCTTAGGAGTCAGAAAAAACAGTCACGAGGGCAAAGCATTATTTTGGGAGAAGTTCATGAAGCCTGAGTCATATCATTGACAATGGGAAGGAAGAGAAAGGGATGACCTGAAGAGGGACTCAAGAGGTAGATTTGAGAGGGTGAGACCGAAAGAGCAGATGGAAGAATCTCAAATTTCTGGAAATCTGATTTCGGTTTTGTATAGGATTAAGCGACTTACTGAAGGGCGATGCGTTTCTCAGGGAGAATATTGCATGATAAGGAGAGGGAAGTGCATTGAACACCTACTATGGGCCGGGCAGTGTTCTAGAAGCTAGTATTACAACATTGAACAAAACTGCACCTTCATTAGGTGAATGGAGAAATAAACTGCAGTACATCAGACAGTGGACTATCTATCATTCAGCCCTAAAAAGGAATGAGCTATCGAGCCATAAAAAGGCATAGAGGAAATTTAAATGAATATTAATTACTGAGTGAAAAAAGCCAAACTGAAAAGGCCACCTACTTAAATTTCCAACTATATGGATTTCAAGAAAAGGCAAAACTATGGAGAAAATAAAAAGATTAGTGATTGCCAGAGGTTGGGAGGAGGAGGGGATGAATAGTTGGAGTGCAGAGGATTTTTAGGGCAGTGACACTACTTTCTACAACACTATGATGGTGGATACATGTCATCATACACCTGTCAAAACCCGTATAATGTACAACACCAGAGATGAACCGTTACAAAAACTATAGGCTTTGGATGATACCGATGTGTCAATGTGGGTTCATCAGTAGTAACAAATGTTCCACTCTGGTGGGAGATGTTGATGGTGAGGAGGTTGTGCATGTGGGGGAGGGCGGGGAGCGGGGGGAATCTCTGTACCCCCCTCTGAATTTTGCTGTGAACCTAAAACTGCTCAAAATAAATAAATAAATAAATAAAGGGAACTGCATGCATTACAGGAAAGGGAGCTTCTGTTGTAGAAGATAAAGACAAATTATAAACAAAGACAAACTAGCATCTGATTGCCGGTGAACCAAAGGGCAAAGGAGGAGGAAGAGGGAGAAAGTGGAGGGGAAGGAGAAATTACTGTACGGGGGTGATTGAGCCTGACTATCGAGAGAGTAGCCATTACACAACTGGATCAGAGAAGAGCAGGTGTGGAATGTGGGAAATATGGGAGGAGCGGTAAAGGGCACCTTTTAATACGCCCACGTTTTGTGATAAAAAACAATGGATATAGTCTACGGCCATGCCACCCTGAACACGCCCGATCTCATCTGATCTCGGAAGCTAAGCAGGGTCGGGCCTAGTTAATACTTGGATGGAAGACCACCTAGGAATACCAGGTGCTGTAGGCATAAATAAAGAAATAAAGGATATAATATATAATATTGGATATATTATTTCCAGTATATGGAATGAATTTTAAACACATACACTGTCGATGAAGGAGAAAACAATAGGAAAAGGGGTTAGTAAACCTCATAGAGGAGTGAGGTTGCTCTTTAACTAAGGTGGTCATTAAATAAAGGGTTGTGAAAGGTCTCATTGATTCATTGACATCTGAGAAGAGACCTGAAGGAGGGCAGGGAGCGGTGTTGATATCCGGTAAAGAGCATTACGACGTGAGGGGACAAACGTAGAAGGTCGTGAGGCAAAAGTATGCTTAGCATGTCCAAAAATGGCAGAAAGGCCAGCGCTGCTAGAGAGGAATGAACCGCGGATTTCAGGACAGAGAAGCAGACAAACTGGACTGCTCAGGTGAATATGGACTTTGTAGGACCTGAGGACTTACTCTGAAAGAGAGAAGAAGCCGCTGGAAAATTCAGAGCAGAAGAATGACATGATCGAACTTGCATTTTAATAGGCTTTCTCTAACTGCCACCTTGAGGATAGATCAGGAGGAATAAATAATCAACCTATGGGTAATTATGAAGAATTAGAATTGCCTGTTGAAATGAGCCGTGGGGGAGTCATCAGGGTACTTGAGATCAATTCCAGTGGAAAGTGTCGGAGAGAAACATGACTGAAACGGATTCCGAAAAGAAAAGGAAGAATGAGAACTAAACGCATCGATGATACACAAATGTCTTAAGTTTTGCTATAACTGGAAGCAAATAAATATGATTTTGGCTAAAAAAGGAAAATGCGATTAAGAGAATTTGTTTAAGTGGAAGAAAACTAGACCTTGTTTGCCTGGTAGGAATAATCTGCTAAAGAGGAGATAATTTATGATGCGGAAGAGATGGGGGCAGTTGCCATTCCAGTGTCCCTGAGAAAGAAAGTCATTCGGGATTCGATCAGTGAAGCAGAGACACAATGACTAACATGGGAATAAGGAATTTATTATAGAAATCAGAATTTATACTTATGTTTGAGATACCAAGGATGTGAAGGTCTTTAAGGGAAATTTGAAAGGCCAGAGCAAGAGTTACTAGCCAGCCTGTTTAGCTGGCATAGTTGGATAATTTGGAGCTTGCAGAAGTCCAAGAAGCCAAGCATTTCTAGCCGCCAAATTGGGATGACAAAGGAAGAGTTCATGGCGAGATCTAGGGGAAGTCATTGTTTCTATGAAGCTACCACCTGTGTGGGTTCACAGCCAAGCATCTGGGGCCACTGTTGAACAGTAGGACCAGCGGTTAGAAAGACAAGCTAGACATAGAGCAGAGGAGAGCAAGAACCCACTAGGACCCACCAGACCCCTCCACTTCTGACCATCACAGTATCTGAGGACTACAACCTTTCAAAACTAACAGCAACCGATTTACTCCTATCTCTTAAATCCTGCGCAAGTTTCTCTTTTGGCTACTTCTAATCTAGCCAATCAAGGGAATGTAGAAACGCAGTTCCTAAATTGACAACAGCAAGTCAAAGACTATTTATCCCTATCAACTTAGCATCCATATACTCTCTTTTAACCATACTTTGTTTCAAATAAAGATAATGGCAAAAGGATGCTTCTACTTTGTATGAGGCTAGCATCACACAATCAGAAACATCGAACCCTCTCCCGTAAAGAGGATGCCTATACTAATCCATCTTCAGGTTATATTCTTTCCTCTTTTACTTGAGTCACACCCTAGTTTGATATCTTATAATTTAAATACAGAGATTTAAAAGTAATTACTATTCATCTTATATTTGTAGGAGAAGGGAAGAAGGGGAAACTTTTTTAACCGATACGTATACACACACACACATATTCACATAAAAGCAAGGAAGGAAAGCACATAACTCTACAAATTCCACAGCTGGTCATATAGTTGAACCGGTCATTATCGTGTCCTTCCTCTACTACATATTCTGCATTGACTTTGTCCTCCCCGAGTACTTCAGCTAGGCTCCTTGCCTGTAGAGTAGCATAAACTTTCATTTCTGAAGGTCCCACTAGTTTGGGGTGGTGTCCCATTACTTTATAACAGAATATGAGAGTACTAACATGTGTCCCTGTGGATCTTCAGCCATTTTCTGGGTAGGACAAATTACCCCCAATACAATAACCACTTCCTTTTTTCTCCTGTTGTTTCAGAGGCATGAGAAACACTAAGTTGCCAGGTGACCGGCAATAAACAAACAGACAAACTCTTAATTTTTAATGGCAGAAGCAGCACCATGTGTCGGTCAACAATTCAGAGCATACTCCACATCCTAGAGAACATTACCCCAGCCGCACAAGGTATTACCAGGTATTAGCGCCAGATGGTGCTCTGAGTCTTCAAAGAGACATCCCACCATCTTATCAGACCAGCTCCTCTAGAGTGAGAGAGATGATGATAAGACAGTGGATTCCATGAGCACAGCCAGCTCATTCTATTCTGTAAAATGTGTCGCTTTGACGGAAGCAGTGCTGTGTGGAATACTATGACAGTGAATAAAACATTCTCTAAATCCATGCATGGTGAATTTTTCAGAAGCACTGTAAGCAGAGAAAGCAAATTCACATGCAGAGTGTCTATTTCAATGAGAATAAAGTGCCACTTCTTCCGAGATGGATGTGGTCCAGTGTAATCAACCTGTCACCAAACGACTGCTTGGTTCTCTGAGAAAGTGGTGACAAACCAGGGGCTCGGTGCTGGTCTCTTCTGTTGGCATGTTGGACACTTAGCGAGGGGATAGACGAATCAGCCTTGGTGAGTCAGAAGTCGGTGTTGCTGAGGACAGGCATAATCGCCACCCCTGCCACCATCACCACTTCTTGAGACCATTGGAAAAAATGGTGGTGTCTGGGGATGGGGGCTGACTTAACATCCATGAAATAAGCCATTTTTCCACCTGATAATTAAAATTCTTCTCTGCTCAGTTTTTTCTTTGGTGGGCGTTCACATGGAACACAAACGACACCCTTTGGGAGAGATCCATCCACAGAGTACTTCCCCAGACCTCCTATTACCAGCTTCCCAGTCATCGTCATTCCAGGTCCCTGCCCGGCAAGCCAAACCGTTAGCCACTTACCATGAAATAATGTATTTCTGTACCTACCTCTGACCAGCTCGGCTTCTAAAAAACATGAACCTTCCTTGTTTCTTCCTCAGTCATCTGGTGATGGGGAACTGCCCAGGAAGCCATAAATGCAGACTGAGCGGGAGGAGACAATGTGGCAGAAGCAGCAACCACGGGCAACTGGGCTATTTATCTATGCAACTTACTTGAGCCTTCAAGATCTACTTGAGCCTCATCTCATATTTATCACCTACACTTAATGATGGAAGGCTGCCAAACACGCCCAACATTACATCTTACCGAATCAGACACCAAGCAGTTTACAATGGTTTTATCTTGGTAGTCCATAATCAAGGATAGGGCATGGTAGCAAGCCAGAAGTTTTTTTCTTGAAAGGAAAATAGTTATCCGCAGAGAGGGACATAGCTTTGATCCGAAATTCCAAAGACCTGTGATGGGCAACCTCAGCGTTCTGCCAAAGGTTCCCAGGAGCATCCCCACCTGCCACATTCACTTCAAGCACCGTCTGACGGATCTGTCGGGCCATTTGGCCTAAATGGCAGAGCAGTTTGGCACGTTCAACCAGCTGCAGAGTTTCTCTTGGTCTACAGTTCCACAAAATTGACAGCTTTTCTGGCTATTTAATCGATGGGTCCGAGAAGCATGTCAGAATGCAGTATATGTTGGGTCCAAAATCTAAACAGACTCATTAGGTGCTGTGCCACTGTCTTTGTTGTTGGAGGGTCTTTGGGCAGCAACTGACCTTTCAATCTGGAAGGGATCTCTCAGTGCACCACCCTATGCCTAGGACTCCCACAAGGTAGAAGGCTTCTAAATTTGGGGGGAAGTTATCTCCTATCCTTTGTTTTGCAAGTGTTTTACCAAGATGTCTAGAGTAGTTGCTACTTTCTGCTCACTAATCCAATTAGGATGATATCATCAAATTAGTGGAGCAGCATGATGTCTCACTGAATGAAGAGGTAATCAAGGTCCCTATGGACAAGATTATAACAGACTTGGAGAGGAATTTTTAACCCCGAGGTAGTACGCTGAAGGATTATTGCTGGCTTTGCCTATTGAAAGCAAATAGCTTCTGATAATATTTATTAACACAAAGAAAAAGCACTCATCACATTAATTGCTGTATCAGTCAGAGTTGAACTAGAGAAATGAACCAGTAGGAGATATATATTAAGACTGGTGGCAAGTAATCGACTTATGTGATCATACAGGCTGGCTAGGCAAGTCTAAAATGCATAGGGCAGGCTGGAAAAAGGGCAAATTCAAACTCTCAGGCATGGTCTAATGCTGCTGTCCTCAGGAAGAATTGTTTCTTCCTCAGTAAAGACTCAATGCTGTTCTTCATGGCTTCGAACTGATTGAATAAGGCCCACCCAGATTATCTAGAATAATATCTCCTGCTTAAAATCGACTGGTTATGGACTTGAATCACATCAACAAAATGCCTGCACAGCAATTACTACATGTGGGCTCCAGGCCCGGCTGAATCCAAGGTCTGGCTGGTCCAAGGTCTGGCTGTGATCCAGGCTCGTGGCTAGGAATAGGACTCCGGATTTAGAATGTTACATTAGTGTAGTCGGGCACCTGCACCTAAAACATGTAAACCTACTTCAGCTTATTGTATCACGTATGTGTGGCTGAATGCCACTACTGTACTCTGATCTGTGTGGAGCCATGCGGTCCCCTGGGGAGCCAAAGGGGAGCACAAGAAAGGGGAGCAGAAGAAGTACATACAATACCATGCTCCTCCCCATAATAGACTGTACTTCTCCCAATAGAACTGTGCTCCACACAATAAAGTCGGTGCCTGATAGTTCATTCTCACGTCAGCCTTTTGTGTAATCTTCCAACTGGGTGTCTCACCATCGAACCTTCCCTTCTCAATCAGCTCGGCGTTGACACTACATTAGTGTTTGGTGGATAACTAGCGACCATAGCCTACCCGAGTTACATACCAGGTACCAGGGGGTGTCAATCTGTTTCTGGTGAAAAAGTCATGTTTAGTGCCTGATAGTTCATTCTCATTTCAGCCTTTTGTGTAATCTTCCAAATGGGCGTCTCACCATCGAACCTTCCCTTCTCAATCAGCTCGGCGTTGACACTACATTAGTGTTTGGTGGATAACTAGCGACCATAGCCTACCCGAGTTACATACCAGGTACCAGGGGGTGTCAATCTGTTTCTGGTGAAAAAGTCATGTTTGGAATAGCAGTTGGAATTTCACTCATCCCTTGATTAAGTTTACAAAAATGCCAGTGTCATTCTCTAAGATCCAAGATCCGTTTAGCCTCTGTGGAGGCCAGATAGGTGAGCTGAATCACTACCCCTCCATCTTTCAAGGCCTCGATCACGGCAAAAATCTCCACAGTCCATCCAGGGATGCAGTGTAGTTTTAGTTTGCTATTTGGGGAGGTGGAGGCCATTCTAGGAGCCTCCATGCAAACTTTCCTACTATAACAGCCCTCTTTGAATGTCTCCCTCAACTTTGAATTGCAGACTTGAAGAAGCAATCATGGGATAGATTTCGGGAGCAAGTGGACTACTTTGGGATGGACGCAAGCCAAACTTTCATTAATTATCTGAACTTCTTAAGCCCTTCATCTTATAGGTGGATCATAGAGGTATTTTGAGTCTCCAAGAATTAGTGTCAGTTCAGAGACAAAGTTTCATTTGTCTAGTGCCCAGATGCCAGGTAAGTAACCGCAATCCATTTAAAGTTTCATTAGTTCTCCCCCTCTTGTGCCCAGATGCCAGGTAAGTAACCGCAATCCATTTAAAGAAGGCTAGGGGAAAGATTTACAGTATAATTTTTGACATTGTAGCAATATTCTTCCTCAAAGGGATCCAGTCTTCCTTTCATTTAAGGCATTCTACATCTGTGAACTGGCTCGATCCGGGAGCCGACGAAAGGCTGCAACACTTTTTTGTGGTGACTAAAGTCAGACTACTATTAGCAAGACCTAGAGCCCTTCCATTTATTTAAATCAAGTAGAATTTTAGTAGCCTCCATCTCTTACAGCCCTAAGGACACTGTGGTCAATTAGCCAATGCCAAAATGTCTATAGATAAAACCACTCTGTTTCTATTTTAGCTCTGCCTTCCTTACAGTAACCATGCCACGTTGTCTCGTCTGACCATCTGACCACCATCTGACCCCTGCCCCATTATCGCTATCAAATCCCCATTATTGCCATTGACTTCTAAATGGACTTCCAGAACTCCTATTCTCCCTACTGAGTTCAGAGAGTTGATTTCAATGGCAGAATTTCCCAGTTTCTTTTCTGACCTACGGAGAATAACCACCACACAGCTCTTCAAACACGCTCGTTCGGTACTCACTAATATATTCCTAATGCCTTGGTAAACGGAGTGCCTTCCAGGTGGCATTTTTAAAGGGAGGATGAGCATGTCTTCATAGTACAGCTATAATATAGATATTTCCCCCATGCCTGTTTTACAGATGATGAAATTTAGAGATGCTGTTTACTCAAGGTCATTCAATTAATTGACGGATTCAGAATTTGAACCTCAACTATTTGACTCCAAACTCATGATTCTCCTAATTAGACCCTTAGCCATACAGATTATGAGTTTAATCCAGTTACACCTTTTAAGGATTAAAAAACAAACAAAACTATATTATGTTTTTTAGAGCACTTTGAGATTCACAGCAAAAACTGAGCAGAAGAGACAAAGATATCCATACGCCCCTATCCCTTCCATGACCAACATCCCCACCAGAGGGGTGCATTTGTTTCAACTGATGAACCTGCATTGACACATCATTATCACCCATAGTCCATAGTTTACAATAGGGTTCACTCTTGGTGTTGAACAGTCTATGTGTTTGAACACGTGTCTAACGGCGTACATCCACCGTCATAGTATCTATCAGTAGTCTCGCTGCCCTAAAAATCCTGTGCTCTGCCTAGCTATCTCTCCCCCGACCCCTGCCTTATACAGATGTTTATGTAATAAATATAGTTTTTATTCCAGATTTTGAGCTCAAACATTCTTGACAAATTCTTTATTGTCTCAAAACAGTCACATGAATAAGGATGTTTTCAGATACCATTATAGATACTTACCTGAACGGGGCAGAACCTGCCTGTTATAACCAGTATCTCAGTGCACATGACAGGCAAATTAGGGAAGGAGCATTTGAACAGAATTCAGCCTAAAAGAGGTATATTTCTGCCTGTGCAGGCTACCTGCGCTCCCTGCTAAATGGTCCCCTTCGCGTCTCGGTACGTTTGCCCATGTTGCTCCCTGTTCTGACACTGCTGTTCTATTTCCTACCTAAGAAAAGTAACCACTCATCTTTTAATACTTTAGACAACACATGTCTTCTCTTCTATAAGATCCCATTGGACTTTCCTGAGTGAGAAATGACTTCTCCTTTCTTTAGGCCATACATTCTCAGTTGGGGTGACATGACACCCAAATGGGCAGACATTGGTCTGGGGTGGGGGCAAAAATATCTTCCTTTTTTTTGCATAAAGCACAGATACGTGTCAGTATATAAGCAGATATGTAATATACATATGGTGTTAAAATTTAATATGGGAAGGAATGATTAGGGAAAAAATATCTAAAAAGTCACTTTCAGGGGGTGATCATGAATAGAGGTTGAGAAATACGTCCCCCCAAGCTGACATTATGTCTATATGTATCTGAATTTCAGCGCTTCTAATGCTTTATTGTATTTGTTCACTTACCTGTCTCTATCCCTTACTAAACTGTAAGACTGAGGACAAGATCCAGGTCTTATTCTTTTTACCTTTATTCATGTTTTATTCATTAATGTATTCAACATGTATTTAAGTGTCTACTGTGTATTTAATAGCTTCTGTCTATCTGGGAAGGTAATCCCCCATGCAATGCTTGTCTCCAACTTAAGGAATAGAAATTCTAGGTCCCTGAACCACCTCTGTCAGCCCCCAAATCCTACTTTCTCTCTCGAAGGACATTCTGGGTGGTGAGCAGTTGGGAAAGGCGTGTCCTCTTGAAATTCCCAAGAATTTTATGCACATGCAGAGTTCCCAAGGAAAGTATGTGGACTAAGTACTTTCCTTTATTCTCCCCATATTTTATACTGCTGCATATTAATTTGGGGTCATTTTAGGACAAGACTGCTTATAAATACAGTTTCTCAAGTCATCAGTAACAATAGTGCAGAGCCCTGTCCCAAATTACTTTCCAAGTGAAAAATAGCTGGGTCCAAAGACTACATTTTAACTGATACAATGTGGCCGAGAGCAAAAAAAAAAAAAAAAGGCAGAAACATTGCTATCAAATTGGATTTTCTGTGTCTCAAAGGCAGTGTTATTTTTGACAGGGTTCAACACAAGAAATGTCTACAAGTGAAAATATATGATTCCAGCACTGCCTTTCCCCACACTCAGAGAAGGGCCACATCAAAAAGCCTCCGGGTGCTCATTAAAGGCTGTCCCTAGAAAAGAAGAAACTGTTCTCCCCCAGTCCACAGTAAACAGAGACCGAGCAATATCTTCAAGGGTTTCTGAACAAGCAGTTATCCAGCCAGCCGCTCGCTACGCGATGCCAACAGCAGCTCTCTCTCTGATGGGAATGCGCATTTGGCCTCAAATAAAGAGATTCCGTGCACTTGGTGCAGCGAATGATATGAGAGTAGAAAGGTGGCTCTCCTGGCCGCTGTTTTTCTTTCTTGGAGAAGCCAGACTGGGGATTTGCAGGTGTAAAGCAATTAACCTTTTAATACAAATGGGGAGATTGGAGCTAGAAGTGGCCAGGAAATAGCCGATTGTATTCCCTTGCCAAGAAGGGAGAAGCCACTGAAGCAACTGCGAGCTACTCTGTTTACAGGAAGGGAAGAGCAGCTCAGGCCACGCTGGGGTGTCGCCTTACGGGCACTGTGCTGGCTCAGCACGCTCAGCCTCAGGGCCCACACACCATCTGCCACGAGTATGCGACATGCACAGGTCAAAATAGGAAGGAGCACAGGTGACAGATGATTCATCAGGGCTGCCCGGCTCTGCAGGAAGCAAAGCGCCTCTGGATTGAAAAACGAAGGAATGATTCTGAAGTAAGCCACCCAAATGAGTCACAGATGATAGAAAAGATTCACTCCTTTGTTCATCCAAAATTTTCTATATCAAAGACTATACTTGGTATTAGGAATATAATAGTGGAGAGATAGTATATAAAAAAGACATGGTCCTTGTCCCCACAGTGCTTACAATTTAGGTACAGAGATAGAAAAAAAAAAAAGCAATAAACTAACAAATAAGTTCATTTTGAATCAAGCAGAGAACAATGAAGAAAAGGAGTTACAATTGAGAGTAATAGGTCCTGGGCTCAGAGGGAGCTTAGCTCGTGGGTTGTTTCTACCCTGGAGAGACTATCTTTTCTCAAGAGCTCATTTCTTTTGGGAAGAGGTCCATGGGGTGAGCTTCCCCCCAGGTACCTGAATGTAGGAGGTGGAGAGGTGCTTCCTGCTAGAGCCCAGAGCCTTGCTGCAGTGCCCTCAGGCGAGGGAGCCATAGACAGAAGCTCAGGAACTTCTCATCCTAGCAATGTGAGTGGCATCTCTTGGATGCCATGTTAGAGGGAGATTCAGAGTCAGAGAATGGGTATTTGACCCCTTCCATGTGGAACCAGTGTGGCTGTGACTCAGTGAGTAGGCCAGGACATGCAGCACTGTGAGCACCCAGAGACAGCACCCCGGATATAGCCTTCACTGCTTTGGTCACCCTGGGCCCCCACGGGCAGCAGTGTCCAGTGGACAGCACCCAGAAACTGGAGGGGAAGGACATGGGAGGCTATTCATGAGCTTCCAGAAGAAACTTTCCTATTCTCCTAGCTGTATACCAGTCAGGTGTGATTTTGACAGGAGGACACTTATAATATTAGAGACAAAACATAGTAAGGATTTGCAAATTTAACACATATTTCCCAATACCATGTGCCTGGCCTGTGTCAGATGCTGGGGTCGACTTTTACTCATTGTATTAACCCTCCAAACAGCTCTATAATAGATACCAAAACCTCATAAGTCAGATAAGAAAACCAAAGTTCATGAAATCATCCAATATCAGAGTCATTAAGTGGCAGAGTAAATATTCAAAACGGAGCTTTCTGCCTTCAATTCTAGGGTATAAAAAATAGTCTGCCAGTTCTTGAGAAAGGAGTAATAGAGTCTCGTGAAGTTCCCTGTTAAGCCCCCTATTCCTAGCCTCTCTCAGCCCCCATTATACTTCAAACATTCAAAAACTAAGTAACAGTGACTTGTTCATATTTTCTCTCCCTCGCTTCCTAGCATCCTCTCTTCTCTGCTCTGAGTTCAGAGAGTTGAAGCCTCACTGCGAATGTACCTTCCATCTTAACTGCCTTTTACAGGACAGATGGCTATAGAATGTAGCAGGCAGATGGGCATTGCTCTGGTGTGGCTCTCTTCAATGGTGACCTGGGGTACCAAGAAGCCACTTTTCACCAGAGGGCTACCTGCTCTACCCCCCCAAAGAGCATTCAATTACTCTTACCTTCCATGGAGTCCATAGGTTCCTAAAATCTAAATAAAAGATTTTTCAATCTTTTTTCCTCACTTTTTGTGTGTTTCCTCCCTCTTCTACAAGAGGGAAGAAACACACACTGCTGACTTATTTGCACAGTATCTAGAATGTCCTGTGTTTTTCCTATGTTAATACGTTTAAGGTTTAAATTCAAGCCGGTTCCTTTGATTCCTTCCATTTAGCTTGAAAACGAAATAAGAATGCCATTAAGAATATATTTCTTGCTACAATCGTATGTGATATTCCTCCGACAAGTTTGAGATCTATAACAGAAAAGGTTACAGACACTACCAAGTTGTTTTTTTTAATTACGTCAATATTATTCACAATATTTTTTGCCAGGAAAACACCTGATAATGAGAGTCTGGAGATTATATAAAGATAGTTATTGCCAAAGGTTGAACATTGCATAAAAACAAAACCACCAATTTGCAGTTGATATTCAGCATTTACGTTGTGTTTCTTCACCTGATATCTGACACTAAATATGTCTAGTCTTACTGTATAATAGATGTGTGGACGCTGATAATGGAGGTAAACAGCAAAGTAGTACTAAATATCAGAGAAATAACAAGTTCTTGTACAGTGTGAGTATAAAGATCTAAGAACAAATCCTCTGCTTTCAGCTGACTATATGTAACCAGCGTATCAGATCACCACCACGAAACGTCAATATGTCACGCAAGACATTCATTCTGAAATTAGCAATGTTTGCTTTTCTTTAAAAACTTGAATGTCAATTCAGAGGTCGGAGTGGAATAATCTAGTATCATTCAGTGCTTTGGCAGGAGGTTCTTAGAAAGGAGAGATAATATAAAAGTAGGAAGAGATTTCAGGAATAAAACAAGAGCAGTTAGTTAAAGACAATCAACCCAAATGCTCACTAGCTGCCCTGCCACGTCATGTGCCATCTCCAGTCAATGTTCCACATGCCTCAGTATGAGCGGGACCCTGACAGCTGCTGTGCTGAGGTAAAAAGTGTGCAGAGCCTGAATCCAACTGAATCCTCCTTAGCCTTCAGCTCTTCATCTCTCATCTGCAGCCTAAGGAACGTCAGGCCCTCCTAAGTCTATCCACTTCCTTACTCCTTTCTTTCCCACCCATGGGTACAAACAGAGTCAGTCACTGCAGTATATGTAGAAACGCACAAATTATATACATCTATATAAACATTATACATATATATGCGTATAAAATATATTTTATAAGTAATACTTATATTTCATAAGCAATACTTATAAATATCTAAATACATATTTATATAAAATTATATTTTAGTATTTTATTTATATGTGCATAATTGTTTATAAGAGCTGGAGTTTCTAAAAGTAGCTAGCACCAGTCATGCCCTTTTAAAGATGTCGGGTGTCACTGAAGTCAGCGGTTCTACAAACATGGTGTTTCTGCTCTTATTCTCTTGGCTACTTTAACCTGTAAAATAGTTCCTGGTACATAGTGACAGCTCAACAAATACTGAATAGAAAGGAATGGCATAGCACCTAAAATTAATGTAATATTGTATGTCAACCGTTATTGAAAAATAAATTTAAAAAATAAATAAATACGTAAACAAATAAATATTCTAAAAAAGAAATGGCATAGAGAAAACATCGCACTTGGAGATAGAATATCCAGATTCAACTTTAGAGTAATTTACTTCAAATTCTTCTTAGCTATAAATGAGAATAAGGTTTTTCCCTTGGCCTTGTCTTCCTCAGAGAGATCTTGACAGAAACAGTAATAAATTTAGTAACAGTAATAGTATCAGTAAAATTGGCTTCAGTAGCAGGAATAGTGGCCATAATAAAGTAGAAATTATATTTACTATAACCAGTATATTAGAATTCATTCATTCATTCATTCATTCATTCAATTGTATAAGGAACCACATAATTAGCTAGATACACAGAGAGAAGAGAGAGTCCCTATCCCAGGGATTCGCCATCTAGCTGGGGGACAAAATAGTACGTAGCAGGGGAATAATGTTTTACACATGTAAATCTACATGGATGTTTCCTGCATCCCTGTCAGGGTGAAATGCTATAGTATAATTCTTAGAGAAAGATAACTAGCCCCTTCAGTGTATCTCTTTTTCCTGCTATTTAAATTAAAACAAGTTTCTTATTTAGCGCCTCTCTTATTTACCTAGGTTCTCTTTTAATAAATCATCATCGATTCACTTGCTAAGTACCAGGCACTTTGCTAAACCCTGTATTTAAAAAAAAAGAAGAATCTCTCCTGTCAAGTAAAAAATTTTCCCCATTGTCCAAAAAGCAATAAGAATTCACCAAAGGGACCACTTTGAAACCTCAATATTGAGAGGTTAAGTATCACTATATCTAAAACTTACTTTCAAATGTTACAGCAAAAAGTGCATATCTACATACGGAGAGAAAGCAAATATGACAAAATGTTTACAACAGTATAATATTAAGGTATGAGTTCATTGTATTATTATTTCAAGTTTTCTGCATGTTTGAAATATTTCATTATAAAAAGTAGATTGAGATCTAGCTCCAAAAAAGCCTGGCAGTATGAACTGGGAGAAGTTATTAACCTTTTTAGATCTCAGTTTTCTGATCTCCAAAATGAAGTTAGACATTGTACATACCAGGATGGGTTGTTACGAGCATTAAATTAAATAACACACGTAAAGCACTTAGCAAAGTGCTGACCCTAAGTAAAATAAATATTAGCTACTATTATTTTATTTTAAATAATATCTCTGTGAAATGGTATAGTGGTTAAAATATAGAGACCAGGAACATGCCATAAATATGGCAAACTAAATGTCCAGAAAGTCTTTCCAGTACAGCGCTCTAAAAATATTTCTTAAAGTCCTTATCCAGCATTTGAACCACGTGGCTGAGCTAACAGAGAAATCAAAGAGAAATCTAACTAAGGGAAATCTTCCGATGCTAGGAAAAAAAAGTAGAAAACGTGTTTCCAGAGAGCTGAGCAAGCTCTGCAGCAGGCACTGCTCCAAGGGCATGGGCCAGCCTCTCCCGGTTTTGATCCTGAGTTTTTAATGAGTTCAATGACTGGGGAGGGCAGAAGGCAAAGTCCGGGTCTTGCAGAGTGCAAAACATTTATAGGGGAGACAACCAAATGAAGCTAGGGCCTTCATCAGTAAGTGATCTAAAGAAACGCCCTTTTGGACAAAGTGAGATGGAAAAGATACTTGCTCAGCTCTGAATAGAGCCTATGCTCACATGCATTTAGAACAAGAACCAAGGTAAAAATTATTTGAAAATAGACGTGAGTTGGGAGTATCTTCTTGGACCTGGAAGAAGCAAACTTAATCTTACATGACAGAAGGTATTTTAAGTCACACTTCAAAGAATTCCTAGATGTAAGAATCGAAGAAACATGAATTTACAATCAAAATTTATGAAAGATACAAAGATCAAGGTAACACGAGCAAAAGTCAACCGAAAAAACAAACTGCAGAATCAGATTCACTAAGTTATGGGTGTGTTAAAATGAGTTTAATACATAAAAAGATAAAAGAAGATATTAAAAAATATGGCAATGAAACAAAATTCTTCAGAAGTGCCAAGAGACTAATATCGATCTCTAGAAATAAAAATCTAAAATTAAATTAAAAATTCTATTATAGATTAAACTCTAGAGAGGACACAGCAGGAAAAGGATTTAATGAACTAGAACATAGATCTTAAGAAATTCCCCAGGATTTAATAAAGAGGTAGGAAGTATAGTGTTTCAGATGTAAAGAATAAAAAGAATAGAAAAAAAGAAATATTCAAAACAAAATGACTGAAAATTTTCCAGAATTGATAAGACTAGTCCTCAGATTCAGAAACAACGTATCTGAAGCAAAAGTAAGTAGAAATAAATTCTCATTATGTTGTAACTGCAGAACACCAAAGAAACTGTCTTGAAAACAGGCAGAAGAAAAATGATTAATTGTATAAGAAGAAATTACAAAAGGAATAAAACATAATTTTGTTAAACTAGAAGCCAAAAGAGAGTGGAATTATATTTTTTTAAAAAAGAAAATAAGGTACAAAAATGAGAAAACTGTATTTCAAAAATATCAGATGAGAAAATTGAGTGTTTACTGGGAAATTGGAAACAAATTAAAAATACAGTAAGAAAAAAAATTATCTCAGAAGGAAAATCTAAGGTGCAAGAAGAAATTGTGAGCTTAGAAAGTTATAAACATAACATAAATGTAAAAGAAAATCAACCATATAATATCATAATCAGATAATTGGTGTATAATCTTTAAGGTTTTTAAAAAGCAAAGTAAAACTAAAATATTGCAATGGCATAACAGTTACAGGCTACTAACATGAATCCTTTTTAGGAGAAAAGTAATGATATTAACTTTAGACTTCGTTAAGTTAAAAAGAAAATTTAAAATTTTAGTGAAACTGCTAAAAGAAATACATACTTCTTTACTCATGGAGGTTTTTTTAAATTTTGACAAAAACTCCACAGTTAAAAGACAAATATTTTCAAACTGGATTAAATAAAAACAAAACATAGCATTTTAACATCATATTGGAGGGTCTAACAATAACACTTAATGTTTATTAGACATAGCCATGTACCAAGTACTTTTTTAAGTACTTTACATGAGTTAACTTATTTATTCCATGCAACATCCTGTGAGGTAAGTATACTGTTATCCCCTTTTGCAGATGACTAAACTTAAGTGATATAGCAAGTTTGTAGCAGAGGTGGGTTAACCCAGGCAATCTGCCTCAAGACTTGTGCCTTTAACTACTATACTTACTATATTCTCCTAGCAAGCAAAATAGAAACAAAGAAAATTAAAATCAAGGATGTTGAAGGAAAAAAAACAAAACCGTCAGTCTCAAATGATAAACTCCAAAGAATATACTAAAAATATGAGAGTTTGGCAAGATTAATGGGTATAAAATCAATATATAAAATCCTACTGTATTTCAGCAAATCAGTAAAAGTTTGAAAAAATCCACTTTTAAAACAATGTCATTTAGAATAGCAACAAAATGTAAGATGGCTCATGGTAAATCTAACAAAAGTTGTGCAAGATTTTATTATAAACACATTTTAAGAATTTAAGGACCTAAATAGAGAGATATACCACGTTTGTGGATGGAAATAAACAATATTGTAAAGATAGCAATCTTTCCAAAATGTTCCACCGATTCAATAAAATTGCAATAAAAATTCTAACAGTATATTTTGTGGAACTTGCCAAACTGTTTTTGATATTTATATAGAAGATCAATGGTCTAAGACTAGCTAAAATACTCTTGAAAAAGAAAAAAATAACACTGAAGGTATTTGTCCTTCTGGATGTTGACTTATAAAGCTGGAATAATTTAGGCAAAGTTCTGACATAGAAATAGATAAATAAACCAATAAAACAGAGTAGAGAGACCAGAAATAGGCACTATATACACACACACACACACACACACACACACACACACACACACACACACACACACACAATATATGATAGAGCTATCACTACAACTAATTGGGCAAAGAACGGACTGAAAAGTAAAACTGTAACAATTGTTACTCATATAAGAAAAAGCGGATTCATATACTCACCTTTACCACTCACAAAAATCAATTCTAGATAGATCAAGTTCTCAAATAAGGAAGATACAGCTTTTAGGGGAAAAAAAAAGTCAGAGAATAACTTTATGGCTTCACTAGGAAAGAATTTCTTTTAAACAATTCAAAAAGTTCAAAAAATAAATAGAAAGTTAAATGATTTCAACTACACTTCAAGTAAGGTTTTTCATTCAGGAAAACACACACACACACACACACACACACACACACACACTCTCTGTCTCTCTCTGTCTCTCTCTAAGGCTAAGCCACATTCTGGGAGAAGATATTTGAAACATCTTATAATTGCTAAAAAGTTAGTATCCAGGCTACATAAGGAACTCTTACAAAACAATAAGAAAAAAAACAAATAATTCTTTATTTAAATATCCAAAATACATCAACAGACATTTCACAGAAGAGGAAATACAAATGACCATTACACATATGAAAAGATATTCAAACTCATTAATAATCAAGAGAAAGCAAAATAAAACCATAATGGTATACAATTTTATTCTCATGAGATTGACAAAAATCTGAAAGTACTGATTAAGATATAAAGCAAAAGAAATTCTGAGATATCATTAATGAATTTAAATTGGTACAACTTGGAAAATAATTATATATTATCTTAAAGTTAAACACATGCTATTTTATAAGCCCCTGAAATTTTATATGAGTATACATCTTAGGGAAATTCATATATGTCTACCAAGAAATATATTTAAAAATGTTTATAGGAGTATTATTTGTAATATCAAAAAACTAAAAATAACTTAATTATTCATGTAGAATAGAATGGAAAAAGAAATCATGTGTTATAGTCATGCAATGAAATACTATACAACAGTAAAAATGGATGGACTATATCTAAATTCATCAATATAGATGGATCTCAAGACTTATGTTGAGGTCAAAGATCCTTGAAAAATTAAAAATAGAAATACAATATGATCCAACAATACTACTTCTGAATATACCCAAAGAAATAAAAACACTTAACACAAAAAGACATCTACACTCCCATGTTCATATCAACATTGTTTACAATAGGCAAGACGTGGAAACAATCTGTGTCCATTGATGGATGGAGCTAGAATTGACCAGGAGAGAATGAGGAGGCAAGAGAAGAGAAGATTCCAGGCCAAGGAAAGTTTACTTACTAATGGCCGCGAAAGAGTTCTTGGCTTCTGAAAACTGAGGGGCTGAACAGTGCAGTACTGAGAATGTTGAAAGTGGGATTGGAAAAGTAGGCTAGAACCAGATCATGCAGGGCCTTAAAGGCCACGTGAAGAAAGTCTGTTCTTTTTTTGAAGGTCGGTAGAAAGAAGTGGAAAGCATTTAAATGTAGAAGCCACAATGCAATATACCTATGACATATTATTAAATTGTACACTTGAAACCTATGTAATTTTATTAACCAAGGTCACCCCCAAAAATTTAATAAAATTTAAAAAAGAAAAATATTACTTTGACTGCTCTTTGGTGAATAGCAGGAAGAGAGACAGTGGCTGCAGTCATAGTAGATCAGAAGTGGAAGGTAGAACTAGGATTGTATCAGTGTTAGCAGAAATGAAATGAACAGATTCGAGATGTATTTTGAAGATAGATTTAGTAAGATGCATTGATGAGTTAGATGTGGAGAAAATGATATAAAACAACAATATGTCGGAAATGTTTGTTTTCATTCTCTAAGGATACTTGTTATTTCAACCGATTTCTCTGTTGTCTTTATAAAGTTCCACAGGAGTTAGCAAAATAAAAATAAATCCTCCTGATTATTCCCAGCACCGACAGCACTGCGCATGCCCCCGTGTTCTTCCAGCGGGGGACAAACGTGGAACTATCAGAAACTTTGCAGGATGTCACAAACACTTTCAATCATCGATACAAATTGTGAAACGTGCCATTATTTCATTCTCTAAGCCTCAATTTTTCAGAAAGATAGAAAATGAAAGCCTTTTACTATCACACCCAAGTAATCTGTGCTCCATTTCCAAGCACATCTGTTAGATTCTGACCTTGCTTCCTAATAAAATAAGCCAATGCTTACTGAATGTGTGTTGGCACCAGGAACTGTTCATAACACTCGTAAATACTAATGGGTTTAACCTTCACATCAGCCCTGGAAGATAAGTTGCTCTCGTTAGCCCCAGACGCTGTGTGTGAATTCAAACATGTTTCTTGTTTCTCAAACTTTAGGTTTTAGAAAGAGATATACACTGACACCACACAGTGTGTCTTAACCTGCCCAAGTTACACTTGATAAATCTTGAGGGTTTTTGCTGATGAGTTTTGGTCAAAATTACCAATTGAGATTTACAAACATTTGGGAAACATACAAATAACAGGGAAATGAATCAACCTCTCCCCCAACACTGACTGAGAATAAGTGATTTCTCTATCACCAGGAGATGAAGAGCAATTAGAAATGCAAGCTAATTTCTAAGGAAATAAACTCTTTATTACCAAGCATTCCAAATGTTAACTGAGTATATAGAATGAAACCAGCCCGGATCTAAAGATCACACATAAAACTGGAAAGAAAAAAAAAAGAGAGAGAATATCACGTCTGGATATATAAAACTTAGCTTTTATTTCAGTTTTTTTTTTTTGGTCTTGTTTTGTTTTTCTTAAGTCTCACACTGTAAAACAGATTAAATTTAAAACTTACTCAGGACCCGCAGATCCACATGAGTGTGTTGACAGCCAGGGGAGCCCAGCCTTTGGAGTACAAGTCTCTCATTTGCACTTAAGCACTAAGATGGTAATAAAGATCTCCAGCGGTACTAAGTCTGTAATACACAGTTCACAGTGGTTCTCAGCCTTGGCTCCACACTAAGATCACCTAGGGTGCTTATTTAAAATACCTTTCCACCCCAGAGATGCTTTTTATCTGTTCTCAGGTGAGTCCTGGGAACCAGTCGTTTTTACAAATCCCTAGGAGAATCTGATGTGTAGCCAAAGTTTGAACTAAGCCCGTAGGGGTTCCCACAGCTGCAACATGCCATGCTCTTGGGCTTATCACTGCTTCCGAAGGTAAAAGAATCAGCAAGAAGCTGAAGCCATCTTTTGAATTCCTACAGCCACTATGAACACCGGTTGGAACTCCCTGCCCTTCCTGAGCTCCCAGTTAGAGAAACTGCAGACAAGCAACACTCTGTAGGAATCCTAGCTGACTGTCAAGCTAGCCACTGGAGAACAACTTCTTTCAAGCGCATTTGCCTCAGTAGAACATGTTAACACTCTTTGAGCATCAGTAAACAGCAGAGCTTTCTAAATTGTAGCTATGAGTTAGGCAACTATGAATTAGACAAGGGAAAGGTACCCAGTGGAGAAACTGAGTGCCTAGTATGTGACAGACATTTATTTTCTTTATTTTGCTTTTAATCCTTATAGTCGCCCTATGAGGAAGGTATTATTTTGTTTTAGTCTTTCAATGAGGAAACTGAGGCTCAAGGGGATTATCACCTAATTTCTCAAGGTCATGGGGCTACTGCGGAACGCTGAGGATGGGAAGCAATCTGAGTTTTACTATACCACACTGCCCCCTAGGGCTGCAGGAGTGGATGGCAAGGACTGGAAGTTAAAACAACTTGAAATACCAGAAGGCAGAAACCGTAATCTTCCTTGGTGGACCTAATTGGCCCTGACTATGCTTTCTTCTGAACACTTAGAGGCTTTTCTGTTGGTTACCACTGGCTTGGCACTTAACTCTTACGGCCTTTTGTTAATTGCCAGTTCATGTGCTTTCAGCTCATTGCCATCACAAGCAAGCTCAGGCAGGGCAAAGACAATTCTTAATATATTTTAATCCGCCTGAGAGCCTAAAATTGCCTTAGAGCAGTGCTTCTCAAATTGTAACGTACTTATGAATCAGTTATGAATCTTGTTAAAAAAACAGATTCTAACCTAGAAGGTCTGAGTGGACCTGAGACTCTGTGTTTCTAACGAGCTGCCAGGGATGCCCATGCTGCTGGTGAGAGAAACACACACTGAGCAGCAAGAAACTCATTATTCCAAACAGTGGAATTTTTTAAAACTATACTTTGGGAACAAGCATCTGTGGGCGTGGTTTTGTAAATTACATTTCATCGCATAGTTCTTTTCTAAAAGAAAAAAAAAAGGTGTCTCATTATTCTAATAAGACTGTCTAAAGTCATTCCTTTCCCACTCAATGAATTTTTGTAGGTTGATTTGTTGATGGGTAGGACAGCTCAGCACCTAGAAAACATTAAGTGTGGTAATATTAAGAAGTAGCAGCTATCGATAAAACGTCTCAACTGGAATTACTCCACCACCTTTTCACAAAGAGAAAAGAACAAATCGAACGTACCACCAACGTGTAGACAGAATTTCAGAAACAGCACAGTAGCAAGAACATCGGAATCTCAGAAATGCTGGTCGATACTGCCTATAGCTCACATCTCCCTATGACAATTTCAAAAACCATATACAGAAACTGTGTGACCCACCTGATCCACACTTAAGCTGTGCTGTGAGTGAACTGAAGATATTATGATTTCAAATTACGGGTTTGTTACAAAGAGTAAAGAAAATGGCACTGTGTTTCTTAACCTGGCAGGGCACACTTCATGGATATTCAGCAAATGTTCCATTCCAACTTGTCCGAGGAGCAATTTTCCTGCCAGAGGTTTGAAGAAGAAA
Source organism: Pteropus alecto (assembly GCF_000325575.1). Lineage (NCBI taxonomy): Eukaryota > Metazoa > Chordata > Mammalia > Chiroptera > Pteropodidae > Pteropus > Pteropus alecto. The sequence goes on from NW_006437828.1 coordinate 949,341, forward strand.
GGTCGCCAATGCTTAGTCAAAGTCCTTGCTTGTCGAACTTATAAAAAGGAAAGCTCTGACCAAGGCAAACATTTCGTATGTTAGGCAATCTTAGTTCTTACAGCCTTTCAAAATCTTATGAAAGGAGGTGTCAAGTTCTAAAAAGCTTGGTTGCCCACATACAGTCAAATTGCACTTGGTTACAGAGAAAGAGGGAATGATAAAAACAAAGTGATGATAGAAAGTCCCATCACTCCAAAAAAAACTTCATTAGGTCAGATCCTAGCACCAGATAACAGGCACTCAAGTAAATAAGTGACATTAAAGAAACTATAAAAGAAAATCTGAAAGAAAAATCTTGGCTAAGGAAAAAGTGAGAAAAAGGAAATAATGATTACTAATTGAACAAAATTAAGCCTATAAATTTAAGATAGGCAAATAAGATACTTTTATCAGAGAGAAATTTTTATTAAAATTAGTCATATCTAAATTGATTACCTACAAACAAAACCTATAGCAAGATGTCAAAGCTAAATGATTCTATGGCAAACAAAAAACAAAACAACAACAACAACAAAAAAAAACAGAACAAAGATATTTTATATTACATATTTATTTAGTAATGAAATCACCTTTTCTATTTCTCCCTAAAACTTTTGAGTATTCAACTAGCAATTGCCCTTAATGTACCTGCTGAAAATCTATTCAATATTCCGTTAATTAGGTTATACACAATAAAATCTAGGGGCGACCGTGAATACATTAAAAGTGGATGTGCTCAGTATAAAATTGTATTACATGTAATTATATTTCTAAGGTCAGAAAGAAAGCCCATGGGAATCAAGGTAATTTCCAGATTTTATACACATGTGGAGAATGTCACTCTAGCTCCTCTCCTGGAGGTTTCCGAGGGCTGCGTTTAATTCCACTTGAAGTGGAAGGCACATCAGAAGCTTCCATCACCGCGAACTCTGCACCTGTGTCTCACTGCACACTGACACGGTGCCTCACAAACTTGTGTAAATGATTATGCTCAGAAGGGGCCTCTGGTTTTTTGTTTTTTTTTTTTTCAAATTCACATGCCCATCTTCCTATTGATCATCTTACTTATGCTCTAACTTTGAGGACCGCTGCCATCTAGAGATTGCGAGGTCTCTTAGAGAACATTCTCAATCTTGAGCCAAGAAAGAGAAGCGCTAGCTAAATATCTTTCGAGACCGTTGTCTCAAAGAGTCAGAGACATACTGCAGCTCGGCAGATTCATATTTTCGATTGAAAAATGAGACACTTCAAAAAGCAAATATTGTTTACAGCCATGCCACCCCGAACAAGCCCGATCCCATCTGATCTTGGAAGCTAAGCAGGGTCGGGCCTGGTTAGTACTTGGATGGGAGACCACCTAGGAAGACCAAGTGCTGTGGGTGTGAAAAATAAAAAAATAAGGGATTGTAAGCTGACAAGGTCCTTGTAATCTGTGAGGTCAACGAAGGGTTGCCTTGCCTTAAAAAAAACAAAAAAGCAAATGTCAGTACTAATAACGCAGGGACTCTAACTGAAACCAGTGTAAAAATGAGACATCATTTAACCTCAAATTCACTTCCTGAGTAAGGATGAAGAATCATGCCATTGACTTCAGAACAGATCCCACAACTCCCCAGAAGATAACCACTTACACGAAAAATTCCAAAAGTCCCAGAAAATCATCCCCATCCCAACCACATCTCATGTCCATATCTACCAAAAACGCACTTTCCCCACCTCTTAGATGATGGTTGGAATTATTATTCTTATTAGAGCTTCTTCCCTTGCTTCCAGTTTTTGTCCTCCACTTGGATGCAGATAGTCTTCAAAACATAATGTCCAGGCCTTATGTGCTCATGTCTTCTAAGTTATCTGCCCCTTTACCAAGAGCTGCAGTGATGGGAAGATTGAGTGAAGAGTGTGCAAGGTCACAGATGGCTGAGAAGAGAGCAGGAAGTGAGTACTAAGGATTCCGAAGTCAGTCCTAGAATTTTACCGAAGGCTTCAGCAAGGCAAACGGTTGTGTAAATGAAATCACGAATAGAGCAAAAGACATTTAAAGTAGGTAAATCCAGAGCTGCTCTGATTGATGTTACAATTGGAGCCTGAAACTGCCCACTGTACTTGACCTTCTAGTCTCTGGAGCAACTTGGAAGGACCCTAGGGCTATAGGAAAGATGCTTTGAAAGCCACTAGCCTATTGGAAGTTAACACAGTGAAAGAGGTGTTCTCTGATATAAAAACCATTTCTTCTCAAACCAATAATCAAGAATTTATGATTTCAGAAGTTAATTTCTGGATAAATGGGAGAAGAAATGCAAGAAAGAAAAGCATGATAGAGTATTATTTTTCAGCCAGATCCTTTTGCTATTAACAGCTTTATTTTCAAATAACATCGGTGTTCTAATGCTAAAGAGCTATAGAAACCCAGTCATCCCCTTCTTTCCATATCCTCTTGCTGCAGATGAGTTTATTCTATTCTACGTCCGTGTGAAGGAGATGGCCATGGTAACTCACTACTGATCAACATCTCTGTTCATGAAACCAGTCAGCCAAATTCCAAATCTAAGTTTTCTAGAATGTTATTTGCTCTAGAAAGTACCAGCTTGAGTCAAACACTCCAGGTCCCATCAGAATAATCCAGGAGGAGACAACTCTACAGGAAGTAGGACAAGTTTCAAAAAAGCCCAGCCCCTTGACAGCTGGACCAGCTTAAACCAGTTAGCAAGAGCCAGTTGCCACCCACCACTTTCTACCTTCATGTTCGATGATGTCATATCAGTAGCTTTAAATCAACCATGGTAGAAGTATTTATACTATGAAAACTGGCAAATGCTATAAATCAGGGATTCTTTTTGTCAAAGAGTCAGTTTACCAGCACACCACTGTCACATAAATCACCGTGATTGTGATGTTGGAGACAGCTACATCAATGTCTGCTCACACACTAAAGTTCTACACGTAGCCTTAATATCTTTCTCCTCCCAAGCATAGTCCTCTAGAGAAATTCAGCAGACCTGTTCACCCAAGTACATTTATATGTTTAAGAAAGGAAATAAAAAAAGACATGTGCATTACCATGGGTCAAATGCATCACAGCTCTGATTTCTACACAAAGCTTTTGGTCTACTACACTTATGCACAGGTTCAAATGATCTCAAAAATTATCCACATTCTTTGTAGAAACAGCACCTGAGGAAATCTAGTGCAGAGGTGTGAAGAAACGGTAGAAAGAAGTTACAAGAGCACTTGCTGGAATACGGTAGGAGCTAATTACATGTTTGGGAAAGGATGAAGAGAAGAAAGGAAGTAGGAGAGACTGGAGGAGGTTACAAGGACAGGAGGAAGGTAGGGAGGACAGAGACTGTGAAACGAAATAATGAGACAGCGATTGAAGGAGACAACACTGCACTGAAATTATGAGCAAAAGATATATTACATGATAAATCTGAAAGTTTTCATTGATTTCATAAATTGTATGAAGCGCTGAACTTGTGTCAGGGGCTGGACATATAGCAGTTAGTGAGATGTGGTCCTTGCCTCTAACACTGTGTGGTTTAATGGAGGAGAGACTCAAATCAACATCTCAGTATTGGTGGATGCTGTGATTAGTTAACCATGGGATGCTGAGGGAGATCATAGAAATCTTCTACCCCACATGCAGGAGTTAGAAAAGACCTCTCGAGGAAAAAAAAAAAAGGTTACATTTAAACCAGGCCCCAAAGAACACACGGAAAGCTCTGCAAGTGAATAGGATGAGAGAGAGGACGTTTCAGATGGAGGGAGAACGTATAAAACGGTGTGGTGGTGAGTAGACACAGCCAAGCACGGGTCAGAAGGTAGCTCAGACTGGCTGAGTATGGTGCGTGAGAGAGGAAACTAGACATATAAGCCAATCCGGGTCACAAAGGCCTCCCGTGCATACTTGGAATCGGGACTTTAAGGACAAAGGGGAACAACGGAGGGGTTTGAAGGAGATCCCGCTTTAAAGAAATCACCAAGTCCAGTTCATTTTACCTTAAGAATCGCCATCAAAGGAGTCCACCTCTCTTCCTCAGCACCACGACCGTTGCTCTCAATGGGGTTGACGCTACAATCTCCAGCTGGTCTCCCAGCCGCCCCTCTGTCCTGCCTTTAAACTGTTTTCCACCGGGAATGTAGGGGGACCAGCTGGTGGTCGTAGCATCAGTCCAGTTGAGAGAAAAGGATTGTGGCGGTGAGGGAGGGAGGTGGAGCAGTTTGAGAGCTGTAAATGGGATACAGCAAGCAGACTTTAATGGCTAATAGGACTCAGGTGTGAAGGCTGACATTTGGGAAACTTACATTGCCAATGCTTCATTCCTAATTTAGAAAGAATATGGTAGTTAGCCTCCAAGACGGCCCCTAATGATCCTTGCCACCTGGCATTCATGTCCTGGTGTATCCCTCTCTCATATTGAATAAAGCTGACTTGTGTGATCAATAGGATATTGTGAAAATGACAAATGTAGCTTCTGAGGTTAGGTTATAAAAGACATTGCAGTCTCTCTCTTT
>NW_006437828.1:953892-996295 GCF_000325575.1 Pteropus alecto
GCTGCCATGTCACGAAGTTACCCAAGCTGCCCTATGAAGTGACTCACAGATTAGGAACTGAGTCCTCTTGCCAACAGCCGTGGGAGTGAGCCATCTTGGAAACTGACCCTCCTAGCCGAGCCCCCAGATGACTGAAGCCCCAGTCAACACCTTGACTGTGTCTACATGATAAATCCTGAAGCAGAACCACCCAGCTAAGCTGCTTCTGAATTCTCAACCCACAGAACTGTGAGATAATAAATATTTATCTATTTAAAGCCACAAAATTTGGTGGGCAATGTGTGACACAGCGACAGACAAATAACACAGAAACTTACCAGATCTTAGCACATCTGCTGGAGAACTGTAGGCCTCACTAAAAGGACCATTCTCCTATAAAACTTAAGACAGTAGTTCTCAAACTTTAGCGTGCAACACAATCACCCGAAGAGCTTATTAAAATTCAAGAGTTTCTGATTCAGTAGATTTGAAGCGGGCCTGAGAATTTACAGTTCTGTGGTGAGTTCCAGGAATTAGGGAGCTGATCAAGGAAAAAGATGTGACTAGGAGATGGCAGTAACACAGAGCAAGCTTTGTTTGTGTGACATTTGACATGTTTGCACGTGGGGGAAAATCTTTCATAGTTTGAGACCATTCAGAGGCTACTACCCAGAAAAAGAGGAAGGCCAAGGAACTCCCAGGGGGGATGGGAGAGGGGAAATAGTGTCTAAGTGAAGTCGCTCTGTTGCCTAGCAAGTAGTCTCTGGGTCAGAGAGCTCTAAGTGACAACTTAGAGTTTTATTTATACCTCCAGGCCTTGTCTTATTTTATCTCGTCTTTGGTTAGCAGGTGTTGGGTACAATTTCACGGGTTATGCAAAGCAGAAAGGATCTATGTGGCTAAAAATCTGCTCATTAGGGCTGTGCCTAAAAAAAAAAAAAAAAATGGATGTGTAAAAATTGAATTTGGTGCCAGTGGGCTTTTGAGCTAATTGGTCCCAGACTAGTGTGAAGAAGTAAACAACATGGAGCCCATATAAAAAGGCCACGTCTGCCTCATTTACATAACAAATTCTCACAAGTCTCCAGGGTATCCCAATGCTGCTGCTGGTTGAAGAATATACTTTGAGAACCACCGACCTAGAGAAAATAGGCTTCTGGTGGGCAGGATGGCTCTGGAAAAGATGATGAGGTTCGATTTCTTCTCCCAAACTGACATAGCAGATAAAGTCTTGCCCTGGAAAAAAGTAAAAAGGAAAGGAAAGGGAGATTATTGCAACAAAAGTTCTATCCCCATGGAAGGAGCATGAAGACTGAGGAATAACCGTTTCTCCCCATAAACATACCCTCCAAGATGATGAGTCTATGTCCTAAGAAAATCTGTTTTTTTGTAGGTGCTTTTTTTCATTGTTGACAAGGAGCTCCAATGTGGACTGTGTTTTTCTACAAACAGACTCAGTTTCATTACCCTGAAAAACAACAGTACTTTGCCAGTGTGTGGTAAGAGCTGTTTATATATCCTTACTTTAATTAAGTAATCTCTAACTAAAAATGATTATCTCCTAAGTGTTCTCAACAGAATTTCTTTAAAGAATTCTAAGAACTACATTTATTTTCAGTGCTGTAAATTGAGATCTAATAATGAAGCTGTTTCCCTTCAATTTTCAGTTTCTTTATTTCTCTTTTACATCTATGTCCCACAAGCATCCATTCATTCAATCATTAATTTATTCATCTAGTCTCATTGAGTGTGTTCTATGCATTAAGAAATGCCTCAGGTGCTTTGAGATGATAGGTGTTGAAGCCAGAGAGGGGAATAAAGAAACAAACAAACAAACAAAACAATAAAAAAAATTTTTTTTTTTGAGAAACTATATTTAAAAAATTTGGTTACCAGGAGCTTTTGACATGTTAGTCTCAGGTATTTCTTTTTTCCTCCCCTCTCTACTCCCTCCATTCATATTTGGGGGAATTCACAGTAAATTAAAATGAAAAGTTCAAGAAGAAAAAGACAATAGAACCACCATCTTAGCAAAGAAAAACTACCTCGAGATTTAGTGAATAGAAATGTATCACTTTAGCTGGAGTTTTAATGAGAGATGCTGAATCTTTGGTAGGTCTTGAAGTCCTCCCTGCCGACTGAAATCTCCAGCTGGCCCAAAAAGCTCCAGTCTCTTTGGTCTGTCAGTGTTGACACCATTTGCATAAGTACCTGTCATTATCAAGTGCCTCCTTTCCAACCTTGAATGTTTCTTCTTGATTCATTATAATTAAAGAGCTAATGCAGCCATTCAAGTTCACATTGTCAATGACCATGTAATCATCTTCCCTAGTGGCCAGAATTCCTTTCTTTTTATGAGGTTACAATTAAATTCCTTCCAGCCATAAGGTCAAAAGAATCTGGAACAGTTAGCCTTCCCAGTGACTAATTTCACACCTGTGACTCTGATACATATAAAATAAGACCTTTTAAATGCAAGGTGTCAAATTAAGAAATAATATACATTTGACTACACTTCAATTGAAGTCAATTAGACGTAAAAATTAAAGACCGTGGATTCTTTTTCTGTTACTGGAAGTGATGCTTGACACTCCACTTATCAATTTAAGACATATCTATGTCCCTTAGAAATGTTCGAGTAATTTGTAAGTGGAAGAGAATCAAAATGGCCCAAAGCCTGGGAGAATACCGGCCAGGAGATTAAGATAATGTGCTCATATCTGTTCGATATAATAACTTGTCTGTTACCTAATTTTTTTCTCTTCCCAAGATTTGCTTCAGTTCTTCTAAAATGGATTCTGTTACTTTTTCTGCTACTGAGGCTTTTTATATTTTGTAAAGGATTCCAATTATTAAGATCACTACGTGTGGCTAAATGCCATGAACAGATTTAGCGTCTGGCTTCCAAGATGTAATGCTGACCAGCAAAGCCTTCTCTTTTATCTGTCATCTTGAAACTATTGTAGACCTTCCTCTTCACTTACATCCTTTAGGATCCTCAGTTTCACTTCTATACACACCCACCTCCCCAGCCCTCTCCGCCTCTATCCTTCTTTCTCCTCTAAGGCAGAAGCTGTTTCCAGCAGTGAGGCTATTTAGCAGAAGCCTGGTAGGTCTAACTTCCACCAGAAGTCACTGTCAAGTCCCCATCAGTGTATCGCAAGGGGAAGGCACCTACATCAGCCACGGTGCTCCTACCACCACAGCTCAAAGGGGCTATTGGTCTGTGAGGCGTGTGACCCACAGCTAATCACCTTCAAACTCTGCAGTTTAAGCTACCCTGAGAAGAGAGGAAGTTGAAGAGAGCATCTCATCAGGAACAAAGACAAGTGATGACCCTGCATCCTGAAGAGAAAAAAATAATCCAACTCCTGGACTTCTTAAAGCTATTTTTGATACCTTTGGTCTCATAAAATAAATCACTATCGTTACCTACTGCGGTAGATATCTGCTATTACTGTCACCCAGAACGCATTCACTCTTGACAACTACACTTGATTTCTCTCAAGGTAACTGTGCCTTCCCCACTCCCAGCCCACACATATGCTTGGGATCACGTTTTGCACGGTGTGGGGTGCACACACCCAACTGTCCACACAATGGACTGAACAATATGAGGTCTCGTTCCATTTCTCCAGCACCAAAAAAGAGATGTCTAAGAATAGAGCCAAAACCAAGGAAACAGAGTTCAAATGTGGAGAGAAAGAAAACACAGGTTCTGGTGATATTGAGTTACCTTATCAAGACAAACCTGAAACCAAGCCTACTTGCAATAGCTGAATTCGTTCATTAATTCATTCATTGAATAATATTTTTAAAACCCTTCTATGTCTCTTACCCTCTGCAGGAGCTGGAGATACAATGCAATCCTTGCTCTCAAAGGCTTCACCGACAGGTCAGAAGGCAGTGGCTGTTCAGTGTGATCAGTGCTGAATCAGGACCGAGCTGCCTGGGATGCTCCTTGAACAGCAACTCAACCCAAAGGAGATAATCTGTGTCCTAGAGGGAGACGAGGTTCGGACGTTTGGTTGAATTTTTAATGTAGACTCTCTGATTCTTATAAATAACATCAGTAACACGTGGATGAGCCATCCCAGCCTCTGTCTAACCTCTCAGTTCTTTGAGCTATTCCTGAATACTGACTTTCTCCTCCGGGCCTTCCTTTCCATGGCATACCATGAGCTTAGATTTTACCTGGAATTTCCGTACCTCTGAAATAAAGAGCCATCTGCCCACTCTCTGAGTACAATATCAACTTTCCCATTTCTTTCACTCAAAACTTCCTCCAGGTCCTAGATCCCTTTATTCTCTATCACCACGCTCTATTTTAGATCTCACTCTACCCAGCTATAATTCTTAGATCCTTACTTCAACCCTTACCAGTATCTGCCCTTACCCCATTTTTCTTCATCCTCACCAACCTGACATATCACTTATCATCTACATTCTGTCTATCTTTCCTGAGAAACTATAGCCTATGGCAAGTAGAGACTTCTTGACAACCATTGGATGCCCAGTGGCCAGCATCATGTGCTTGACAAATTGCAGACAATTAGCAAATTCATTCACTCAAAACGTATCTCTTATAAACCTACTATGGACAGCACTATGCTAAGTGCTTAAAATTTGATGATCAGAAAATAAGAATTCAGCCCTGCCATCACAAATCTTATAATTTCAAGGTGTAAAAGCAGATGAGGACAGCAGTGCACCGAGCAGGACATGGTCCTAGAAATCCAGATAGTGACCAACAGCAAAGAGTGATGTTCATTGCAGAGGAGTTACAGAGGAATTTGCAATTCAGAAAATTATCCACCAAGTGAATAACTCATGGACAAATACGTGATAAATATCTTCTTTTCCAAATATATTGAGTAAGCTGCCATTTGAAATCTGAGACTTCGACACTTATTACATACGTAATAAGAATTGGCCAAAGATTATAAAAGGAAATTAGTCTTGATATGTTTCCTTGACAACAGGACTAAAGAAGCAATACCAAGAAAGGAAGTGGTAACTCTTTTTAAAACTATTTTACTAATCTGAAGTAATTTTCAACAAGTCCTACTGAACACATGCATTATGTGTTCCCCTGGAACTTTCCTGGCCTTGAGCATCTCAAAGATCCATAAACATCGAACACTAATAATAGAAAAGGAGCATATAATACATCTGACGAAACTCTTAGATGATAATAAACTGGGAGAATATGCCAAAATCCCAGACAGACAGAAGGAAAATTACAAACAGCAGCCATGTGGATCCAAATAATAAAATAACATCCAAATCCTATGCACACAAATGAACATATTCTAATGGAAAAGAGAAAACAGTAAAATGAGAACTGCACAGTAACAAAGACCAAATTAGATAAAAATTTAAATTATGAAAAGGTAACCATCAGGCTACTCTAAATTCCAGGGACCCAGAAAAAGTGTTGAAAAGGGCCCCATGATCCAAACAGGCTGTGTTAGTAGGGTATCTGGCAGGAAGAGGCTGCTCTTGAATGTGAGTCTAGGGAGAATTTATAGCTTAGTGAGTTAAGGAAATTAAAATAGGACTTCATTTGTATACAAATAAAAAATAAATCAATAGGGAAAGGACTAGAGAGTTTCTCAGGGATTCTAGGGAAAGCCAAAACTCCCTGTGCCAACTGGTAGCTCAACATAGAGAAAAGTGGGCAAACCCACAAAACACAAGATGAGCAAGAGAAAGGATTAAATAAATGCGAAGGAATTAAAGGAGATAAATATTCATGGTCTAATCACATCATGGTCTAATCACATCAAGTTGGAAAGCTTGATTTTGAATAATACAGAAGACTCAGATATCAGAAAAAGAGAAAAGGAAAGAGAGAGAGAGACAGAGGCAAAGACAGAGAGACACAGAGAGAAATTTATTATAGGAATTGGATGCTGCCATTATGGAGGGAAGCTAAGAAGTCCCAGTATCTGCCATCTGCAGTCTGAAGAACCAGGTGGTGAATTCATTCTGAAGGCCTGAGAATTGAGGGGTTAAGAAAGGGCTAATAGGGTAAGTCCTGGTCTGAGTCTGAAATCCTAAGAACCAGGGGTGCTGATATCCGAGGGCCAGAAGAAAATAGATATCCCCCCTCAATCAGAGAGAGAGGGGGAAGTTGTCCTTTCTCTGCCTTTAGTTCTATTCAGCCCCTCCCCCCCGCCCCCCAGTGGATCAGGTGATGCCCACCTGAATCTACTGATTCGATTGCTAATCTCTTCTCTTCTGGAGACACCCTTAGAGACACACTCAGAAATAAGGTTTTGCCAGTTGTCTGGGCATCACTTAGTCCAGTCAAGCTGACACATAAAATTAACCTTCCCAACTGCCATCTTTCTTCCATTCCCTCCCCACTTTCTCTCATACTTCTGTTTGAGAAGGACCTGCCCTTCTCACATTCCCTGTGGTAGGACCACGCAAAAAGATAAGAAGGAGGTCTAGCACCGCTCAGCATGCCATAGGTGAAAGACCATGAGTGTTTGGTCAGGCCCATGAGAAGTAGAAGAACTGATCTTCTGTTACTAGGTATGTGTGGTCTTTGGTGAATCACTCAACTACTCATAGAGACGGGGATATGAATTCCAACTTTATGAACAGTTATAATATTTAAATAATAGTGTTTGGCATGTAATAGATGCTCAATAAATGTTTGTTCTATTTCCCCCTTTAACCCACAGATCAAATAACTAAAAATGCATTCATGACAATAATATAGAGAAGAGTCTAGGATTTATCTCTATGTAGGTGATTTATTAAAGTTCTGTCTGTGATTATCACTCTCAGTTAAGAAAGAATGAGACTCATATTTATTATATTTTGGATTATTCAATGAATTACAGAGCATTTTGAACAGGTTAACATGACCTAGTCATAAAAATGTATTAGTCGTTAGGTAAGAGGGTCTAACTGAGCCAATAACAATTAAATCCCTGTCTCTGTGTCTTAGGAGAAACTAATTTAATGAGAGCAAACTGCCACATCAGAAATGACCCCCTGCTCTGACAGAGGGAAGCAGAGGGTACATGATGTGCAGACCGGGCCCCAGGCAGAAACGCACGCTGAGAGGATACTTTGAGCGCCCACTTAATCACTCAACCAGAAGCCAGAACCAGCACAAGATTCCAAAAAGGGGAGCCCCAGGTCGTCAGTTATGTGGCATTGGGGCTGAGCCATCTCTGGCCTGAGGAAAGTACCTCCTGACAGACTGGCAGAATTTCCTGCCTTGGGAACGGGTATAGAGGAGGGAATTGGGTTTGGCAAGGAAGAAGAGAGTCAAGGGCAGGAGATCCATGCCATTTTTTCTTTCTTTTCTGCTGACTACTAATCGTTCAGTAAGTGAATGATTCTCAGAGTGCTCAAATCTATCAAAAATATATGCATGAGAATTCATAATGAGCTATTTTAAATTCTTAGCTCTTTTCAAGGTGCTATGGCTCTTTCTAGGGAATGTAACCAAAGCCCGTTCAACACATCCTGTAAACAAACAGAGACCTAGTGGTGGGAAACTGAAGCAAGCCAGCATGGATGGGGGACAGTGCTCTCTCGCATGGGGACTGCTGGAGTCGTCCAACAATCCAGGGTTGCCCGGCTGCCTGCGTCCCATGGAGAGCTGGGCAGTGGCCGGCTTGGGCTTTGGTTTCTGACGCCAGCCCCTCCAGTTGTTGACCATCATCTGTGCATCTAGCGAGGGTAGCTGAGATAAGTCTTCGGACATGAAGTTTCACGTGATCCCTACCTTGAGACAGTTAGGCTGACCGACCTCCTGTTTGCCTGGGACTTTCTCAGACCGAAGGTCCTGCATCCTGAGAAACCCCTCAGTCCCAGACAAACGGGGATTGTTCATCATACTACACAATATAATGTGTTCGAGGACCTCTCCTTGGACGGAATCTCGACGAAGTGGGATCCCAGGGCCAGACCCGTGGGGATGTAAGAGCAGATCAGACTCCGCTCGCCACTGAGTATTCACCGTTCATGTTCTTGCCTCTTTGTGAATGCAGCGGAGCCTGGGCTGGAAGAAGCGTTGCCTCATAGAAGGCTTGCTGAGCTGGTGAAGACATGCTATTTCTCCTTCCAAGATCTGGCTTTGAATAGGTTTACGGAATAAAAGGAGAAGAGAGGGAAAGAATTTCTTCAGATCCTCACAGTTAATTAGACGAACATACCGATTTAATTTTGTAATGAAACAGATATTTTCTACAACTGAAAGACAAGGGTTGAGGCAAAGCATCTGATTAATGATAAATACAGCGGTAAGTGTGCCTTTAGTATTTAAGACAAAAGGCAGCCACCTAGACACAGCGTGTAATTCATTAACATTAAACTGGTCAGATTCCATTACTGAAAACTTCTACCCACACAGAAACAAGACGGGAATTAGCTAAGCCTTGTTAATCATTTAGGCGTATGGAGAATTTCAACATGGAAGCGTCCGTTGCTGTAGGATCCAATTGGTCCCAATTACACCAGACACTCAAGTGACGCTGATACATTACTGATTTGTTTCTGAATGCCAAAGATGTTGATGTCAGGATTGAAGATTCTTTACCTGATAGATATATTTGAATACGACATTGAAATAAAAGCAGTGGAGAAAAAAGACAAGCGACCCATACAAACAAATATGTTAAGAATATTGAAACCTCTGGATTCCCATTTATGTTACTTTCCTAGAGTCATGTTTATCAGAGCTAAAATTCAGTCAAAACAAAAGATTAATTTAAACCCGATATCACAAACTGGCAGTTTGCAAGATAAGGAGGCCCAGACAGCGTATAGTTCTGGCTCGTTTGTTTTTAATTTCGATTCGGGTTAAACATGGCAGACAGAACACATGTGTTTATCTTCACGCCCTCATGAAACATCACCAAAGTGACAGTAAAAGAATAAAAGTACTATGAACCCGCAATGAGGAAGAGGACAGGAAGTGAGGTGGAATACAAGGGATGCAAACAAAATTTTGGAAGACAGAAAGGGAATTACAGTGGTAACTGACTTAGCAGAGAAAAAGCCGAAACTTCAGTGCCTTCAGAGGGCAGCAGTAACAAGAAGCTTTGCAATCTGCCCTTTGGGACCCCAGAAAGTCTTAGAACTCAGAAGTAACACAGATCTCAGAGTGTAGCTTGAAGCCCACATATGGGGATGGGTGGAAAGACTCTTGAAAGAGCAGCTGGATCCTCAAGTCCCCTTTTCCAGTGTCTGTGGTTAGGCAATTCCCCTACACTTATGCCCAAGGATACCAAGGTTTACTCTTCTGAGGAATTGCATCTGAGCCACCGTAGACTTGAGGACATCTCATACAGTGGAGGACCGAGGCAGAGGACTTAATCTAAAGGTTACATACGTAACTATTGAGAAGCTCAAAGCCCTCTTCTCTCCTCCTGCCTAGCCCTAAAGCACCAGCAGCCAGACTCTTGCAGCTAGAAAGTCTTCTCTGAAAACCTGAACCACACCAAAGGAAAGACCTGATGATATAAATATTTGGGAGCTCAAGAAGGGGGGAATCAGGTATTGCCCAATAACCCCATGGCAAACCCAGCAGTCTATCAGCCCTGCCCTTGCATATAGAATTTACAAACAGCTTCTTAATGCCTCCTTTTACTTATCAATAAACAGCCAAGGAGCACCAAGCATTTGAGGAAATCCTCCAACATTCAAGAGACCAAAACAAACAAAAACTTAAAAGAAATAAGGACCTCTATAAAATAAATTCAATAGAAGAAAAATTTAAAGAAACAGAGAAAGATGAGATATATACTGTAATAATTAAAGTTCAGAGATCAAGAAAACTGATTTTTTTTTTAATCCATAGAAGAGATGGAAAATAAAGTCAGGAAATCTCCATGAAAGCAGAACACAAAGATACAGAGAGAGGCAACAGGATAAAAACAACAAGAATATCAGAGGATGCGTTTAGGGGATTCAGCTAACTGATAGATATTCTAGGGGAAAAAAAAATGTGTGTGGTGGGGGCAGGGGGTGGTGGTGATTACTATCAAGAAATCCATAATTTCCCATTCAAAAGTTTTTAAGTGAAGGGTCTCACCAAGTGCCCCAAACAATGAATGAGAAAAATCTCCAAGTCCCAGACATATCCTCATGAATTTCTAGAACACCCAGAATAAAGAGCTGTAAAGAGGAGAAACTAAAACCATTCAAAGAATCAGGAATCAGAAACCAGAATTGCTTTGGAATTCTCAGTCACATCATTAGATGCTAAAATCCAGTGGAGACATGTCTTCAAAATTCTGAGTGAAAAATATTTTTCACACTCAAGTTCTTTACCCAGGCAAGCTATTAAATAAATACAAAAATAGAAATCTCCAAATATGTAAAGACAAAAGAAATGTAACTTTCGTACACTCTTCCCTTAGAAGCTAGTGGCAGGTGCACTTCGTACAGCATATGAGGCAACTAGATAGCAGGAAACAGCATCCAGGTAAGAGGGGCTCAAACACAGGACAGTGTCAAGGGCAACCCTAGGAGCGCAATGTACAACCCACGTGTCAAAAATGATGCACTCCAAGGACTGGATCAGGACAGGAGTAGGAGGGGGTGGAGCAAGACATTTCTCCATTTTATTATAAATTTTCTATACTGTGTGATTTTTTAACCCATATGTATTACTTTGATAAAAAAAAATATCATTTTTAGAAATTTTTAATTGGTCGTCACATGTAGAAGTTAGAAGATTTCACATAAAAATCAAGATTTCTGGTTTGTATCTGTCAAGATGGGCTAGTTTGAGACACAAATGATCCAGAACGCATTAAAACAACAATAACAACGGCATTTATTTCTTACTCATGCTATATGCCTTTAATGGGCTGAAAGAGACTTTTCTTATTGTATCACTCAAGGGGACTGACAGAAGCTCTATCTTAAAACACGTTCCCATAATTTGAATGGAAGGAAAAGGAATATACAGAACCATACGCCGTTTCTTAAAGCTTCTGCCTGCAAGTGACAAATGTCAGATACCCGAGTTTATCAGAATAGGGTTATGTAATTTATTTACAGGAGGCAACATTACTGAGCCCATTTTATTTTTTAGCAGAAATCTGTAGGAGCTGAGTAGCAGTTATTTCTTTAAATACACATGCACACTCAAATTTGCTAAAATCTTCACATGCCCTAACATCTCCTTGACACGGAAACTAATATTATGTGCCACTCACTTATTGTACTTGCAATTTTTCTACTATAATATTTTTATTAGTAGCAATAAAAATATAATAAAATATTTCTCTATATCTCTGGAGGAAAACAAGTAGATCAAAAGAATTAACTGTTTCCAGACAAATAGAATAAACCATATTTCATCACAGAAGTGAAGAACATGCGTATGAATTTTGTGTGCGAACAAAGCACACTTTCTTGTACACTCATTTGCTTAACCTTTCCGATACGGTTTGAATCTTGTCCCCGCAAAAACATATCTTGAAGTCTTAACCCCATGCACCGCGGAACATGACCTCATTTGGAAATAGTGACCTTGAGATGTAATTAGTTAAGACGACATTATCCTGGAGTAATCCAAAATGACTGGTTCTTAAAAGAAGATAAAATAGAGACACAGGGAGAGAATGACATTTGACCGTGGAGGCAGAGATTGGGGCCAGAAGCTGGAAGGAGTCAAGAAAAATTCTCCCCTCAAGGCTTCAGAGAGGGCCTGGCCTTGGTAACACCTTGATCTTGGACTTCCAGAACCTAGAAAGAACTGTGAGAGAATCGGTTCCTGCTGTTTCAAGCCCCCCAGACCATGGTCCTTATTGCAGCAGCCTGGAGACTAACTCACTTCCGATCCTGGGAGGACCAGGCCCTCCGACTTCCAATTTAGAGCATTTCTAAACAACAGAGCTGGGAGAGGACACCACAAAACTCCTTACTCGAGTCCTTCATTTATTTCTTTGAGCGAAGACTTCCTTCTTTCATTACATTTGTAACAGAGACACAGCAGACGGCAGAAATCAATGATTCTGATAGCATCGGTCAGCAAGTCACCAGTAGTTCATGACCAGTTAGCTCATGTGGGCGCAGGACTGCGCACTTTCTAGATTAAGGGCCACACAAGCCAGGGTCCCATTAGAAATTTGGCTTCTCCAAGGAGCGGTACATGAGCACTACCAATCTCTAGGGTAAGCTAAGGTCAGGATGGAGAGTTCTGAGCAGCTAGGAGGAAGCAGACTCCAGGTAAGCCAGCTGGGGTTAAAATCCAAACTGGGGGCATGAGCCAACATATCATTCCAGAAAGCAAGGATCAGAACAAAGTAAATCCACATAAAGAGCACCATGGGTGCTGACAGTTCATTCTAGGACAGAGATGGGTGGGTCTAGTAGGTCCCAGCTGAGAGTAGAGATAGCTCGGCAAGAGCAGGCAGCTCTGGGGAGGCTGAGGGAGCACCTCCACAAGTGGTCTTCGGGCACCTGGAGCCATCAGCCAGTGAAGTTCACATCAATCAAAGTGAAATGAGCGTATCTATCTGAGTCGAGTACCAAAACCAGGGCCTGGAGATTCACTAACTTCAAAGATGCTGTATTGTCAGCAGCGAGAAAAAGCATGTTTTGCCTGTAAATGTCATGTTGTTTCGGAAGATGATGTCTGCTGGTAGTCTAGCCTTCTTTTTAATCTTACACTTCAGGGCTTAATGTCTTTTCGTTCGTGTTGTGTCAAAACCGTCCTCACTGTATTGTGTGCATTATTATGCTTTTTCTATTTTTCACAGATCACATACTTTTACATTAGGGGATTTATCTGTATCTTTATTTTTCAGCATGTTTAATCAGTGTAAGTTTCCTAAATCATTTATTTCTTCTATATATATATATATATAAACCCCATCAATACTAAAGGACTAATTAATTTGGATTTTCATCCTGTGTTGCCTCCCCATCTTTTTTAGTAAAACAGCTGGAGCACCTCATTTGCTAGTCACTTTTATAATAAGCACTAATTTCCACTCTTAAATAGTTATTAATCTAAATAGCCAACCATAGGAGAATCATTAAGAAAACTAATGGAAGATTAGGCATCACTAATTGTGATGCTTAATTTTTTTTTTTTGGTATCTTGAGGAAAGACTTGCAATATGATAAGTGAAAAATCAGAATATATTATAAAATAATAGTATTGTTCCTACTATAGAAAATTATGCATTAAAACCTAGGTAGTATTTCTTTTTCTTGTTCATCCATTCTGTGCTTTTCCAAATTTCAATAATGAATACATATTAGTTGTGTAATCAAAAAAATAAATAAACTTCTTTTTAAGAAATTTTTTTTGAGACATGAGTGTTATTCACATCACCTAATTTTACAGTACTACCTTGGAAGAATTCATATTCGCATTCAAAATCATTGAACATTTTTTCCCAGTAAAAAAGAATAGAAGGTAAATAAATCCTTATCTTTGTATCTAGGCCATAATATTCACACTTGGCATGTGGAATCTCAGGGAGTGATACCCATGATAACTCTGGAACCCATGGACTGTCCGCACACTGATTCTTAAAGGGCCAGACAATAAATCTTTTAGGCTCTGCAGGTCATTTGTTCTTCGTCTTGACTACTCAGCTCTGCTGTCGTAGGACCCCAGTGATAGGCGAATGTGTAAATGAATAGACTTGGCCGTGTTCCAATACAACTTTATTCACAGAAACAGGTGGTTTGCACACCCTTGCTCTAGAGCAGTGCCTCTCGAACTTTAATGTGTGTGTGAATTACCTGGGGATTTAGCCGAAAAGCAAATTGGGATTCAGTGGGTACGCCCTGGAGCCTGAGAGTCTGCATTTCTAACAAGCTCTGTGAGCTCTTTGTTGATGCCATTGCCTCTGGTCTGAAGACAACACTTTAAACAGAAAGGCAGGGCATTCATCTTATTAGCCACATAATATATAGATTAGAGACTCATGGGACAGACCTCATTAGGAGACAAAAATACATCATGTTTACCTACAACACATTTAAATTATAATAGTAACATTTGGCTTATTTTTTTTCTACCATATGCCTTGTTTTACTGGAATTAAGGACATTAAGTGGGAGATAGATGGCTTTAAATATTTAAAAATAGTTTACTTAATCAAGATGGTTATTCGACTTTTATGTAGACAAAAATCCATTTATTTACTCACTCAATAACCATTTATTGCCTCTAGACACTAAGTTGCCAATTGCGCAGAATACTGGGATAAATAAACACAGTCTTTGCCTTCGAGTAGTTCATAATCAAATGAAAGAGGCAAGCACACAAAGAGATAATTAATTTTATTAAAAGAAGTAGATGGATCCAAAATAGTTTTTTCAGAAAGCATTCAGATCTTTCCACAAGTTTTTAGATTGTAGAGAGAGATGCCTTTGTCCAGTGCTAAAAATCCAGCCACTTATCACACTCTGTCCTGGGGATGTCCAACTTCGAACAAGTCACAATGACTACTTCTGCAAATATCCCTTCAAAACTTGCTATCTTAAGGGCGTGTGGTGAAGGTAACCTGGACTTTGCCAGGATCCATTACTTGAGGCACTCATGATTTCACACTAACTGAAATAATTTCTCTTGACATCTCCACTGGGATTACCAGTAGAATGGACCAAATTCAATACAGGCAAACCAAACTCCTGAACTCTCTAGTCTGCACAGCCTTCACCTTCTTCACTCATCTGATGGCAATTCCATTCTTCCCGTTGCTCAAACCAGCCATCCTCTACAGCTCCCTGTCTCTAACAGGCAAGTCCTGTTAGCTTTATTTGTAACATGTACCCAAAAGCTAACCACTTCTGACCACTTCCAATGCTACCATCTGGTCTAAAATTTCATCTATATTAGTGCAATGTTCTCTTAGCTGGCCTCAGATTTCACACTCTTCAATACAGCAGCCCAAGGGATACTTTTAAACTTAAATATGATCATGTCATTCCCTACTCAAAACCCTACAGTATCTCCCCATCTCACTCCAAGTCAGTCTTTGGGAGGGTCCCAAGGCC
Organism: Pteropus alecto; assembly: GCF_000325575.1. Classification (NCBI taxonomy): domain Eukaryota; kingdom Metazoa; phylum Chordata; class Mammalia; order Chiroptera; family Pteropodidae; genus Pteropus; species Pteropus alecto. The sequence continues at coordinate 968,872 of NW_006437828.1, forward strand.
CTTGTGATCTGGCCCAAGATAATTTCTGACCTCATGCCTATTTCTCCCCTTTGCTCATCCTTCTCCAGCCACATTGGCCTCTTAGGGTTGCTATGCCAAACATCACAGGACCATTGCTCCAGCTGTACCAACTGCCTGGGACACATTTCTTTTAGGTATCTGCTTGGCTGATTCCCTCACTTCCTTCGCCTCCTTTAATTCTTTATTTAGATATCACCTTCTTCATGATTCCTAATCTGACCACCTTCTTTCCCCACACCTACGCTCACTTATTTTGCTTAAAAAAAAAAATTATATAGTATGTATCACTCTCTAACATATTAGGTAATTTACTTATACATTATATGTTTTAATTATTGTATTAGTCAACTTGGGCTGTCATTCTTCACAGTTCTGGAGACGGAATTCTGAGATCAAGGTGCTGGCCAATTCGATTCCCTGGTCAGGTTTGCAGACAGCTGCCTTCTCGCTGTGTCCTCACATGGGAGAAAGAGAGAGGAAGCACACTCTCTGGTGTCTCTTCTGGAAGGTCACTAATACTGTCTTGAGGGCCCCACCATCATGACCTCCTCTAAACCTAATCACCTAGCAAAGGCCCCATCTCCAAATACCATCACATTGGGGGCTGGGGTTTCAACATATAAATTTTAGGAGGACGCGATTCAGTCTATAGCATTTATCATCCCCCTCCCCGTACTTCCTGTGAGGCAACAGGAAGAGGAATCTTTATTTTGTTTATGCTGTATCTCTAGCCCCAAGAAGATTGCCTGGTACAGGTTTGTTAATGATTGAGTTCTATCTCACCATATGAATGTAGGACCTTCTGTACCCCCTCAAATGTTTGCCTAGTAATTTGGGGTAGTTTTTAGGAGAGTTTCCTATGAGTTCGAGAATAGGCCTCTCAGATCTTCGTCCTGCTGATGGCTACTGATCATGATTCTTGAGGATACCTCCAACTTCCCTCTGCTGCCAGCCCCACAGCCATTACAGCCATCCCCTGTCTGCACCAGGACAAGGCCTCCTGAAGCCTCAGAGCGGCAAAGCCGAGTTGCTTTCTCTTTAGCCCTTGCTGAGCTGGACAGTGGGTTCTGGAGGCAGCAGAGAGAGTGTTCACCTTTCCCTTTTGAGCCCACATGTGGTCACTGGGGTACCACACATGCCTGCATACAGAAGTCTGTTGGCTACTGGCCCTACAGTTTCCTCCAAAAGCCCAAATAGGTCTGAATTTCATCAATGGGTGCAACTTCGAGTTCACCATTTTTCACTTCCAAGATGGTGCTTCACGTTATGCTGACGGATGAGGTGGACAATGCAAGCTTATTGCTTTATCAAGATGTTGTCTCTCAAGTTATTGAGTGCTACTCCTGCAGGCTTAAAACGTTACTGTGGGCTCCCAAATATTAAGTTTGAGTGGAAAAGCATGTACTCGACAAGCCACACATAACCTAAAGTGCCCAGGGTACTGTAATTCCTTGAAAGAAAGACACTAAGTGAATAAAAAAACCTTTCCTCTTATACATTATGCAAAGGCAATTTGAATATACATCGTGTTATACATTATTCAAGTGCAGTTTTTTCACAATAACAAATAAATACTCTAGAATGCCCCAGTGCCAAAGGATATATCAATATTGGATGAAGTTCATTCACAGTATTTTATTTAGAAACAATTTAAGAGTCAGAGTCTTTCTATTACTTTTATAAATGTAAATTTGGTGGCTTTTTTTCTTCGTCAAATTACATTTAAATTCTCTTTTTCTCAAGCCAATCTAACTGCAGCGTCCCTGCTGCCATCACGGGCAGTGTAAGTGCATTAGACAGGTAATCAAGGGTCCTGGCTCTGGGAAGAGTGGGCTGTGTGACGTGGGGCAGAGCTGTTGTTTCTCAATTTCTTTAACAATAAAATGGTTGGATCGGATCACCTCCAATACCTTTCCCGGGAATACATATTCGTGATTCCATGTTTTAAGAAGAACCAACACAATTTTAAGGGTCGGAAGTGACTCACTACTTGTAGATATTCAAAGTCAAGATCGAGTAATAAATTGCAATTTTAATTCATCTTTGTGTTCAAAAATACTTACTTATATATCTGTATTTCCACATGTTATTGGTGAATAACTTTTTGAGGTAGACGAAACTAATAACTTTTTGAGGTAGACGAAACTAACATAATTATCCCAATTGTTACAGATTCATTCATTTGGGCAGTTGGTCGGTCAACATTTTCTGAGCACCTACTCTGTGCCAGGTTTTATGTTAAGTCTTGAATATGTAAAATTACTTTGCCACACGGTGTAGTAGAAGTGGGCAATAAAAAACCAAGCTGGGCATGGCTGTAAGTAGCCAGCTAACAGTATCTGACATACCCTGTTATATTTTCTTACTAGACGACCTGCCGCCTGCAAGCAGGGCTCAGGTTTGCACCTCTCCCCAGCAGCCATTGCTAGAGTAATACCTGGCGGGGAACTTCTGAAAATTTTGCTGGCCCAGAATCCATTCTCTCTCTCTTCTTTGGCTATGGAGCCGTAATTTTCCTTTGGGGAACTGTTCCCCACCCCCAGGCGTGGTGGGACTGTCAGTCAAGCGATCCTTTCTTTCCAGCCGAGGTGTGGGAAGTGACTTGAGCTGGTCAGTTTCCCTTCTCTCCTGAAAAGTCAAATCTTCACAGGACGAAAAAGTCGGAAGCCTGGGTGCTGCGAAAGCCTCTCTTGCTCTGTCGGTGAGACCCCTGAGCTTCCCTGGTTTCTGACACAGGAGCCACTGGTTCAGCTTTGCCTGCTATTCCGTTGGCCACCTTTCACCCCGAACATGCATTCTCTTTTTGCTCTTTTGTTCCCTTTTTTGCCTGCATCGAAGAAGCCTGATAAAAGTAGGCATTTAATTATTTTGTTGAATGACTATTGTCTTACCTGAAGGTGAACTATAAACCAGAGGATCCTGAAGGCCAAGTGAAATAAACTAAGCAAGAGTCCAACTTTTCATCCTGGGCCAAACTTCTTGATTTATAGTAAGTTTTACTTTTGCGACTGCAAAATGTTCCCCTTTGTCAATCTCTTCACTGTAAATGTCAATTATTATGTTTGTTTGTTTTTTTCTATCTGATTTACTCTCCCATGGTGCTTCTATCCTAATTCCCACTGTCTCTGTCTTCACACCTCAGCTCCTTGAAAGGCGTCGGTTACCTGCAGACAAGCAGCCATCGGAGGGGTCTTCCTCACACGTCCGTGAGTTGTCAGAATGACAGTCCCTCAGGGATGTTAGATCATCACCTCCAACTGTGAACCACACATTTTCTGTTCCTTCAGGTTTGTCTCCGGGATTTACAGTTTTGAGGTCGTCTTTGGAAACGTTTTGCTCACAGTCAGGTGGTCTGCGAATGTTCGCGGAGCTTCTCATCCAGCGGAGTGGAGGGGGCCTTCAGGGATGTTCTCTCTTCTCTTCCTTTTGCAGAAGAGGAGGGAGGCCCAGGGCTCGCTGTGATTGTCCCACAGTCGCACGGCCAGCTCTTAGCAGAGTCACATGAGCTACTTTTTTCCCCTCCTGACTACTACACTGTTTTCACGATTTTTATATTTGTTTATTCTCTTCTAGAACTCCACATTGTTTAAGATATTAAAATACTTCCTCAGGAATTCCCTACCTCTACTCCCTAATTATCTTTTGTCCTCAGCTAAACAGTGTCGCAGGCAGGGTTCTCCAAGAAGCAGGCCCAGGTGGGATTTGGCGTTCAAAGAGAAAAGTCGAGTGGCACTCAGGCCCATGGAGAAGGCCTGGAGCTAGGGTGGTCCTTTGGACCTGCTCCAAGCCAGGCCAAGATGGCCGCCCCCAGAAGGGCACCATGACCTTGGGCAAGGCTGAAGGATCCCCAGATGGACTGGGAGCTGAAGCCTGTTGACCAATAGACAGCACTTCAGGCAGCCAGGATAGCACGTCCGCCCCCGAAGAGAACATTATCACTCTCTCAGCAACCAACTCTTACCGCCCTAGACACTTGTCATGATTCCTGTCCCTGAGGAGCTTATGGTCTAGAGACAGTTAGTAAATGTGATAATGCGAAGCATAAACTCATACACATAGTGATAAATATACCCACAGAGGAGGGGGCGGCCGACTCAGGATAGAGAGGACCAAGGGGCCCCCAAGAGCAGAGTGTTTGCTGAGCGGCCTCCACCTTCCTTGGCGAGAGGCATCTATCTGCTCCTGTTTACACTGTCAAGTCTTCATTTCCTTCCTTCCTTTCAATGTCTCTCTTTTCCCTAATATCTTTCTTAAGAATATAACCTTAATTTCATTTCTCACTCATTTCAGGCATTTTCTTTATTACTTCTAATGCTGGGGGGAGGGAGGGTGGGGATGGGGAGGCGGCATTTTTCTCTGCCTAAAAAGCTAGTCCCTCAGCCTGTTTTAAGTTAAGCTTTAAAAACTAATTGTGTGGCATTTTTGTACATTCACTGTGATTGCACACCTGGCAGACAGCATTTTCAAGCGATCTATATAGACTTAATGGGTAGAGGTTTCAAATATGTACATAATTAAATTTCTGATCTTAATAAAAGACTTTATAGACTAGATGCTAAGTGGAAATAAAACTCTGAACAAGGAGGGGCGTGGGGAATGGAGTCAGTTAACAAGTATTTACTCATCAGAAAGATTCTTAACAGGTTAGACTGCCAGCTCTGAAAGGTTACAGTGCAAATTTTACAAAGAAAATTGGGACTCACAATTCCGTGGCCCAACAAAGAAAAACAAATAAAAGAAAAGCAAGCTGCCACATTCAGACTTGAGAATGGGAAGAAAGCAACGCACAGAAGTGCATTTGAAAACACTTGGCACGTTGGGAGCCTCCCCAGAGGGCCTGGCCGCTTGCCATTCGCTGGTGGGGCTGGCCTCAGACACACAGCGGAAGATCTTGGATAAGCCTGGCATGCCAAGCCGCTGCCTCGTTTCCCAGGGGGCCTTCCCACACACGATGAGTGCGAGTGAGGGCAAACCTCAAACCCACAGAACACTGTGCTGGAACGCTGTCAAGCCACACACTTGGACTACACATCAGCTGCAGCCTTTGGCAACTGACAGATGGAAAGCGGCTCGAAGCCTTTGCTGTTGGTGCCAAGAAAAGCCTGTGCAGTCAGGAACCAACCTGGGTCCTGCACCTAGAGGGCCAGTGTTGAGGGGTAGGGGGCGGCAGGGTGAAATGAGGGCTGTTAGTAAGATCTAATAATCACACACTCTCCCTTGAAAGTAGAGTCAAGCTCAATGCACATTTGGTGGCCTGTAAGAAAGTATATATTATTTACTGCAATCTGGGCGAGTGGAGGTGAAATTGTGTTTGGGTCGCTCAGCCCCAAGTGGAGGGTGGGTCAAGGCCCTGAGACACTAGACTTCTGTTAGACACCAAGGCAACTTCTGAGCGGTTTGACCTTTGCGTTTGGAATCCCTTTGTTTCAAAGAGGACTTAGAGCTGCAAGGTGTGGCAGGCCTCGTAAAAGCCGGGAATTATGTGCCCTCTGGAGAGAAGGAAGCAGAGGATTATGCACGAGTTAAGACTTTGGCTTCTGTCCCTATTGCCCTCTGAGCCCTGAGAAAGTCATACTGCGATTGAGAAGGCCACTCCGTGACATCTAAAACCAAAGCCAAGCCTCAACCAGGAGCACCAGGTGTGGTTAGAATAACAGAGAACGTAAAAACCAAGCCATGAAGACAAATACCCATCTGGCACCAAAGACTGAAATGTCTGCATGTAAGTGACTCAACTTAAAAAATGATTTTAAAAAAATCATGCACATTATTCCTGAACATGGCTTCAGTGCAGGTTGCATTTATTAGATGTAATTTTGTTTTTAAATTTAACCATTATCTGGCAACATTGTTAATGTCTCTGGTACGATGCTCCATGAGGGTAAAAAGTGAATAAATTTAAGATCAAAAGAGCTTATGTTGTAGGGAATCCTGGAAAATCATTGTGATCAGAGTGGTCATAATTAATCTTTGGGTGAAAAGCCAATGATTTCCTTCAAAGAGGCACTTTCATACAGATCACATTTGTTCTTAGGACACCCCTGAGTATGACCAGTCTCCCCAGTTTATAGACGGGTCACTGTTTCTGTGTGCGTGAAGTTATGATGACAGGGACCGGCGAGCCTCCCCACTGGCTCCTCCGCCACTACAACTTACACATTTTCCCAAAGTTGCGTCACATGAGAGAGAGAATGGGTCACCGCCAGGGCGCCTGGTAATAGGATCGAATGGGCCTTTTTATTTTTGCCATTACAAATCGAGCATGTTCTTTGTAAAAGAAAAACACGTATTTTAATGTTTGCAAAAATTCTTAGACAAGTAATAATAACAGCTAATATTGGATATGGAACATGTGCCAAGGTAATTAAAGCTTGGAAGGCTTAAGCAGGTTAAACTCTATTATCTGGGTTAAACAGATAATAGAGTAGGTAATACCAGAAATTAAGGTCTTGTAGTTTTAAAGCCCAGGCTTTTTTTTTTTTTTTAACTTTGTCCTTCTCCTTTAAAGATGATCTCTCTTTCCAAATGTTACCTCCAAGTTCAAAAAAAAAATCTACTTTTTATTCGCATCATACCTCGTCTTCTCTCTTAAACTTTGTAAGGACAGTCTCATAATGTTAATCCTTTTAGAATCTAGCACAGTCTCAAAATTAGGTAATGGTAAGTTTCAATTAGTGACTGGCTGAATGAATAAATAAAATGATAAATGGATGGATGCACAGATGGATTTATCAGCACCTCTTATCCTAACTAATACAACAATGTTAGTGAAAAACCCTAAGGATGAAGCATGCAGTTGTAGAGCACAATTTTGGTTTCTATTTGCGTGAGTGGAATATCTGCAAGATTTTCATTAGTTATTTTTGAATTTCTTTAATTGATTTTACAGTAAGTGTGGAAGTTAAAATTTATTTATGCCTCTCTACTTCTTGAAACATAATTAAAGAGAGTTTAGAAGAAATTTAAATTGTACGTTTAACCACTTTAAAACAACACATTTAAAATGTCAAAATTTTAACTGAAATTGTAACTGTTGTTATATAATAAAAACCAAAATTTTCATATATTGTATTAGAAAGTGCCATGTTAAAATGAATTCTCAAGATAATAAGTTGCTATTTAATACTCAAAAAACCTGGCACCTTCTGCTCTGCTATTCATTAAATTGTACTTTAGAATATACAATACACTTTGAGAATTTTAATTGGCTTGTAGAGCAGTATTAAGATTTTTCTCCTGAAATCTGTTGAGTAGATTTTATTAGGCCTTCCTCCAACCAACCCTTACTAGGGAGAAAATACAGATCATTCCGTGGGAACTGATGTCAACAACAGAAAACAAGTTGACCTTTTAGACAGCAAAGGACTAGGAGCAGGTGGCAACACGTGATTCCTTGGAGCCTAAGGAATGACAGACAATAGGTTTAAGCGGGGAAAGTGAACCCTGTGGTCCTTGAGGTAGTTGTCACATATGTGGCATTACTGATACTGAAGACACATGAGGGTGCCGAGATAAGAAAGCCAGACTCTGACTGTATGACCTCATTTATATGTGGAATCTAAGGGAAAAAAAAAAAAGCTCATAGATACAGAGAACAGATTGATAGTTGCCAGAGGTGGGGTGGGAGGCGGGTGGACAAAATGGGTGAAGGGGGTCAAAAGGTACAACTTCTAGTTATAAGATAAATAAATCCTGGGGACAGAATGTGCAGCATTGGTGACTGTAGTTAACACTGTGTTGTATAACCGAAAGTTGCTAAGACAGATCTTAAAAGTTCTTATCACGAGAAAAAGAATTTTAACTCTGTATGGTGATGGGTGTTAACGAGACTAATTGTGGTGACCATTTCACAATAAATACAAAGATCGAATCATTGTGTTGTACACTTGAAACTAATATAATGTTCTATGTCAGTTGTATAACAATGAAAAAATAAAATAAATAAAAAAGAATGCGGGCACTGGATGATGACCTGGGCTCTTGCAAGGGCCCCTGCCGTCTGATATGTGTGCATCCCATCTAAGCACGACCACCCATTTGGTTGGGCATGATTGTTATTATACTCTGTGAACTGAGGCTCACAGAGGTTAAAGACCACGGCCAACATCTCGCCAGGGAGTGGCAGATGTGAAAGTCGAAACTTCGCCTGCCATCTCCAAAGCTACACTGTCCCTCAAAGGTTTATTCCACAAAGCTCCACTGTACCCAGCTGCACCCTACCGCGACGTGTCTGCTACACAGGTCCACTCTGCTACTGAGACATGTGTGCTCACTCGGTTTTCTTAGGTTGTCCAGATAGTGTGCTGGGACAGGAATGGAGGGAAGGCAAAAGATTTAGGGTGAAAACCTATCCCAGACTACACACTGCATTCTCGCTCTGCCATTTTTGTGCTTGTTCTTTAATACCTGAGTACAGCAATTCTGGTTGAGGAACCATGAATCCTGAAACATTAATGGATGATATATCTAGATCTCATATGACAACAGAGTGTGCAAGAGAAATTTCTCGGTTTTGCAAAATTATAGAAAAAAATCTTTACATTATGAAAGGACATACACATAAATGCTATTTGTCTCATAAATTATACTAAATTATTTCTTCATCCAAGAATAACTGTAAAATACTATTTATGTTTTATGTAAAGCTTGTGTCAGTTCAGGTGAAGTTTTGCTGTTAAATGTGTTTGCCACAAGTTTATCAACAAACTTTTCAGAGATTTTTTTTTTTTTACAATCACAGATGAGGGGGTTTTAGACCGATATTTTCTTGAAAAACCCTATTTCATACATATCCTTAAATATTGGATTTCATTAGAAAATGTCCATGTTGAGGAGGAAAAAATTTTCTTCGACTACTCTTCAGTTCTTTGACTGGTCTGATAATTAAATTAACATAAGACAACATGGGGAAAAAAATTTAATTTCATATGTACAAGGGCTCCGTAAGAGTATGAGGTTCCCAAAGACAATCAGGCCATTGAGGCTTACATGTCTCAGGAGAAGGGAGTAAAGGTCTGGGAATTCAAAGGGGAAGAAAGCAATTCACGTGGATACAGAAAGGCGAATGTTTGGTAGACACATGTCCGCCATGCCACGCAGAGACAAAGGACACAGAGAAGACTTGAGTCTCCAGGCCCTGCCTATTTTCCCCAGCCCACCACACCTACCTCATGCTCTTAATAGTTAGTTATCTGTAATAAGACCCCACTTCCCGGAATAGGCCCTCTATCTAAACTCTTCTAGGCAACTGAGGGGCAAGTGAAAGGAAAAGCTTTCTAGTTTGTTTCTTAAAAATAATCAGCTAAGATAATCGTCATGCCAAAGAGACGTATTTGGGGGTGGCAAAATCCTGCTTCCCTACATCCACATCTCACACTGCATCTTAGAATGAGTCAACATGCATTCGTTCATCTGTTTGCTTGCTCTGAATTCAACACATGTGACAACCTACAGAAAATAAGCCGGTTAGTTCTTCTGAAGCAATATTTGTGACTTATGGCTGGTAAAATCATGAAGCTAGAGAAGTGTTTCTTCCGCAGCTCTTTCTCTGTATCTTTTCTCCATTTTGAGGCTGATTTCCCCTGGGTGCTGCCCCGGGGTTTCCCGGCTCAGTGGTGGCTTAGCTCTTGCCCAGTTCTCAAGGCTCATCTTTCATACGCCCCCTTCATGGTCCTATTCTCCGCCTGTGGAGAAGAAAATTCACATCGTCTGGTCTGAGCCTTTGCAATACCCCAGTTATTCTACAAACACCAATTAAGGGCTCATAGGAAGCAAGATGGGTAACTTTCCTCCATTTTAGAGAAAACAAAAACAAGGTTAAAAAAAATACCAAAGCAACTTGCCACACACACGCTGGCAGATAGCAGATAGCTTCGATCTGAACCCTGCTCCCTGCCACCCTCCACCCAAACCCCCAAGTTTCTCACACAGTCTCTAAATGGCTAATTCTTCTGATAACCTTATTTGTGCTAAAAGGCACATGACTCCTTCAGTGCTCCTCAAATCATACTGTATGGATGCCTCCCACTGGCCAGCATCCATCCTCCATCTGCTTACCAGGGAGTCGCTGAGCCCAGTTAAAAATATGGAGTCCACAGGTGAGGAGCTGGCAGATGCATAAAAGGAAAAGAGACTTTAAAATGTTAGGTGAGGCTTTTTCTAGCGTTTAGTGCCTACTGAGAGGTTTTAAAGCATCTCAGCCAAACAAGGCAATGGCAAGTTCTGAAGAGGGAAAGAAATAGAAATATCATGGAGAAAAGAATTGTCCTTCCTGAGGAGCGGTTGCCCAAGCAGACTTTTTCTGACAAGTCGTTCCTTCACAGCCCAAATCACAGAGCCGCCAGGCAGCATCTCCTGCAGCGATGAGGAAGCTGCCCGCTGAGCCCTGGAACCGGGGAGGCTGAGAGATGCTGGTCAGAGCACACTCTGAGAGGGAGCCGTAAGGACCAGCCATCTGCGTGAGGCCAGTGCTGGCCAGGCGTCTGCTGACGGGTGCCCTGGTGCCTGGACAGTGCAGCCAAGGTCAGCACTGGCAGGTCAGACGATGGGACCTTGTGGTCCAAGGGGAACCCTCACAGGCTGACCTCGTGGCCCCGCAGGCAGCGGAACAAACTTCCCCAGAGCTGTGAGTTATACCCTAGGGTCAGGCTCACTACCAACTCTGGTGAACCCATGGTAAGAACCACATGCTTCTGCTGGGACAGAAGCAGAGTTGGCCACCCCAAAATATGCTTTGTGGGATATTGATTATTTTAAGCTGGTTATTTTTAAGAAATGACTCAGGGGAAAAAACAAACAAACAAAAAACCTTTGATGTGCTCCCTAACTGCCTAAAAGAATTTAGATAGAGGACCTGTTCCGGGAAGGGAGCTATTATCAGAGGTAACAATAATTTCATAGGAACCTAGCTAGGCTCCCTGGATCAAAGTCCTTTCTGTGTCCCACTGTTAAAGATGGCCCAGCAAATATTAACTTAGTTTACTCCCATCTGCATGTGAATTGCCTTCTTGCTCCTTGAAGTTTCAAATTCCAACCCCCTTCTCCTTAGCTCAAAGTGGCATATAAGCCTCGACTGCCCGATTTGTTCTGGGGCCCCTACATTCTTGTAGTACCCCTGTATGTACATACGTAGAAGAAAAACTAATTTTTCCTCCTTCCACATGAGGAAATAGCATTAACAACAAAAGTCTTCCCCCAACTCAGAAAACCTCTCTGCAAAAGAAGTAGAGACAAAAAAAATCGTTTTTGCCAGTGAACAGGCATTAAACCAGAATGTGATGCACATCACGGGCAGTCCCGAGAGATGGCAAAAACAGAAAGAAATCTCACCCCTTATACAGCCAGATAGATAGGAACCATTACATCCATGTTCTCAAGATAAACAATAACTAGTCCTCAAGTAGGAGAACTTGACGGCACCATTTGTCACACATGGTTCATCCTTGACTCACATGGTAGCTTATTAGCTTTAGCCAGAGAACAAACTTCTCATATCTTTATGACAGGAGGCAGTTTTGCAACTTGCAGTAAGGAGCCCACCCTCCCACAGAAGCTGGGAGATTGGGGTGATATTTTCCTTGATGTTTACATTTCAAAGAGATGGCTCCCAGGTCCTTGAGAAAGGCATTCATGGGTCATCAAGCTGACAAAAGTCCTATCTCATTTTCAAAAGGATTTATATACATTTCAAAGAGAGAAGAAACTACTTACAATTACAAGTGTTCTAAAGTAAAAGGTCTGAGAAGTAGGAGGGAAAGGAATCTCAACAGGGAGAATGAAACCTCTTATTTTTTATTTTTCTTTGTCCTTACACACCCCGCCCCTGCGCATTCTGGTTTTGTAGGTTGTTGGATTCTGAGGCCTTGACATACGATTTTAAAGCTTTGTAGGAGATGCCGCTCGTCAGTTCAGAACAGTGTATGAGAGTAACAGCCAGTCATGAGCATCACAATCACCTGAGGAGACTGATTAAAATGCACATTCCCAGGATCTGAGCAGAGCCACAGAATCTGATTCTCTGGAGCTGGCAACAAAACACAAAAAACTCAACACCATGAACCATGCCTTTTTCACCTATACCCTTTCACTTATTAAGATATTGTAGAAATTATCAACTGTGGGCTAATAAAGAAAACTCAGAGTTAATAGGCACTCTCATTCAAAGCAAATTACTAAATCGTGTCATTAATGTCTGCCAGAGGATTCCCTTCCGTCCTTCCTCGCTTCCTCTCCTCCTTTTTTCCTGCCTCATTCCCTTCCTCCTTCCCTCTCATTCTTCCTAACTCTTCAATTCCGGCTTCATAGAACTGAGACATGGGAAGACTATTTCTGCCCTATTAAAAGACAGTTCCGACATATCGGTTCTCTGTAACAGACAGTCTGGTTGCTTCTCCCACATCTCCTCCCTCTCCGTTTGGCAAGTTTCCCGACTTTCAGATGCATGTCCTCTGTCTCGAATCAAATATGCTTCCAGGGAAGCAGATTACCCCCACTTGTGAGGTTGGGACACTTGGATTAGGCCTAATCGAATCCACAGACCCTTGCTAAAGTTATGGATTCATAAACAGAAAAGCGGTACATGTGAATGTGGCCTTAATGTCAATTAGGCAGGTATGAGGCACAGGAGTGAAGGCCCAGCTCTGTAACCACAGAAACCTTACTTGAAGACCTTCCTTAAGGACCTCCCAGAAACACCACCCCCTTTAGGGTTATCAATTCACCCAAATCCTAGGGCGCAAAGGTCATAAAAGCTGCCGGCTAAACCATCGACAAATGCTTGCTCAGAAAGTACTACCCCACCCTGTCCATAACCTCAGCCTTATTATACCATCATTATAATATCATGCTTATGCATGGCAGTTCATGAATCTAATTATAACAGACTGAATCCTGAGTAAGCACATGTGCAGTAGGCAAAGTGTTATATAGCAGCCGACTGTCAGTCAAGGGGACTTCACATGCGGATCATCTAGGACCTCCCATCGCGGCCCAAATATAAACAGACTTTCCCATTTCTGCGCTGTTACGGCTCTCTTCGCTGAAAACCCACTCCTCCCTTGGAGCCTACTCTGTCATCTTTTATCTTTTCACCTCCCAAATTCCACAGGGCTACAGTCTTCCTTACTGCAGCCCGTCTCCTTCTAAAATGTACTTTCGATAAATCTTACTTCTTCCAAATCTCACTGACCTGGAATTCTTTGCTGCATTGGCAGGGAAGAACTGAGGATACTCCGCTCCATGCCGCTGGGGTGACTCTGGATTTCACAACACCCCAGCAGTAACAAGTACACTTGTAGAAGTGCCCGCTACCCCCTCCTTGCACTTAACTAGCCCTGGGAATGGCACCCATCTTGTGACCACATGTGGAAGCCTGCTGCAGAAGGAAGCTGATGCCAGAGCAAGCAGAAATGAGAGATGCAAAGAATCAGAGTCTTCCTGACAACTCTTGAGTCACGGAATTAAACCAACGGAAACCTAAGCTTCTGGTAGTAAAGTGAGCCACTAAATTCCCTTTAGTGTTTAAGCTAAACACTAAAGTGGTTTGAGTTTGAGTTTTCTGTTATTTGCAACTAGAAGCATCCTGAAAGATCCACTGCACACTTTACCAGGAGGGAATGCCTGTTTTATAATCGAATTACATTTGAAAAAGCTAGTAGAGTGCTAAAAACAAAATATTTGCGTTTTAAATACTTTTTTGCTGCCACACTTAGTAGCTAAGTACTTACCATGCTAAGAACTGCTATTTGCCGCAGGTTGTTTTTGCAAGAAATGTGGCAAGCTGTGTAAGTCAGTTTATTCCGTAATTTTTGGGGAAGGCTCCAGTATGCTGTAATTGCTATTCTATAGAAGGCAATTAGTATGGGGTTAATACCAAATGGATAAGAAAGATAACATTTGGCAAATAAAACATACAGTAAAACAGTGTATATAATAGCACAGTAGTTTTATTGATGGCAGAAGAAAAAATTCTTTCACTTGTAAAAGGTATTTGCTTTATTTAACTCAGTATTTTTCCCATTCTTTGTGGGAAAATTTATTTGAATTTTTTCCCCCTAAAAGCTGCTTTTTCGTTCTTCAAATAATAATAACCACCATGGCTGCATCTTATTCTGAAGGAAAAGTAGAAGGTCTATGAACGTTCTGAACAGGATGTTTCAGTCACTGGCTCCTTTCTTCACAAAGACTCTATTTAAAAAAGAGAGGAAGAGAGTGAAATTGGACCTTCAAATTTACTTTTCCATATTCAAGATACACTTATGCTGAAACTTATCTGTAAATGTATAAATATCTATGCTAGTATAAATATCAATAGATGTCAAGTAGAAGAAATTGAATACCGTTGTCTAATTTATAAACATAATTTCTACATAGCAATATGTAAACCAAAAAGCAAAATCTTTTAAAAATAATTTTCTTTTAAATTCTTAAAGCACATCTCTGTCTGCATTAGACCCTTTATTACCAGCATGTCAATTGCAGGAATTTTGATTAATCATTTTTAAAAGAGGATGACCTAAAAAAGATGCAATCTGCCAATGAACCACTTCTGCCCCCATCCTACTCACCTCCAATGTCTCCTCCGAAGACTTCTGAACTAGTTTAGTCCACACGGGGCATTTATTTTAGTCTGTCACCTCCCCTGCCTCCTCCCCACCTTTATCAGGTAGCCCTCTAGTTGAAACGCTTTGAGTGGTGACAATCGAAAATGCTGAGAGAGATGGTAAGAAGCCTTATTTGCTCCGGTTTGAGCCTCACACATGAAAGAATGCTCGGGCTGCATACAAATAGCTCATACACTTCCGAAGTAAAGAGTCTCCTGCTTAGAAAATAAAGAGCTTTGGCTACTCTCGTCCTCACACGACATCCACCTGCCGGCATCACATGGCTCCGTGACAGCCATCGTTACAGCGACCGTTTCCCTGACCTTGATTTGAAAGATGTTGCAAAGGGATCCTGGACTGGACTGGATTATCAAAAGATTTTTTTTTTTTCCACATTTAAAAAGGTATCTTTTACCAGCTAAAAAATGGTGTTAAAACCTTAGGAAATAAAGTTGTGGTATTTATGTAGTAGTCTATGCTTAGCTGTAGGTTTCAAGGTTTCTGGTTAATATGTGAAACTGTAAAGATGATTCTTTCCTCAAAAAACAAGAAACGAGAAATGAAGTTTCAAGTGAGTCGACAACTATCACACCGCTTCACACGCTGGGCCGTAACCTCCACGGTGCCGCCCTGTCTCACGCACGCGTCCCGCACGGGTCCCTCTCACAGCAGGACGCGAACCCCCAACCGCCCTTCACCTTGACCACCGCAACAGCGTCTTAGACTCTGTCCCTGCTGGCGCTGCAAAGCCATCCCACATCTAACGGCGATACTGTCTTACTACGTGCAGTTTTATCATCTCTCTCTTGTTTAGAAGTTCATGACAGCACGAAACACATCAAACTCTTAATGTGTCCCAGGCCATGCTCTCCTGCTACCACCAATAAATATTTTTTAAGGCCCACTGTTCTGGTTTACATACTCTACCATAGCCACTGGAAGCCGCTTGCCATGGACTTCACCTCTTCCCCTCTGTAAGCCTTCCTGAGCCTTCAGATCATCTCCGGAGGACTCTATTTTACCATGACAATGAAGTTTACAATTCGCTTCTAAGGCCGGACCCTGCTGTTGCTGGTATCTAGTTCCTGTAACTGCAATCATGTCAGAAACCTCTTCGAGTGCACATAGTTTTGGTCAGTTTCACTGATTAAAGAACAATGTATAATTTCTCTGTCTACATCTGCTCATATTTCTAAGCTGTCTGTAACAATTATGATGAGTCCAGGAACTAGAAGTTTGGAGTTTTGAGTCTTCGATCTGACTCGTCATCACTTTTTCTCAGACATGGGCCTATTTACCCACAATGCTCCCTGAAACCCCATCTCTTGCCTAGCCCTGACTCCCACACATCTCCCGCTTTTGTTAATCACTGATGTCGTCCTTCACACCAGGCCCAGGTAGAATCCAATCCCTCTCCACCTTTGGGGAAGTGTATATGTGTGTGTGGAGGGGGCGGGGGGGAGTAAGGGGGTGTAGAGACCTTTGACCTTATTTTAAATCTTGTTTTAAGCAATTTAAAAGACCTCAGAAAGCTAACAGGAAATTCTTGGTTTTCATTCACCTTACAAGAAATTTAATCATAAGGACACTGAGCTTACTTTAAAAATGTTTTGCTTTTCTACTTAAGTGTTTACAAATGTTTTATATCTGTTTACTTAATGGCCTTGTATTAAGCACACAGAAAAGCCAACGATAAGAGGGAAAAGGTGCTACACTGGCTTGCTCAGGTAAATCAGAAGTCGAGTAGCATCAGGCTTCTGCTCCAGGCAGACTTCTACATAAAGAGCTAAGAGACAGGAAACACTTCTTCACTTAGAGATAACAGAACTAATTTTTAACCAATGAAGGAGCTTTGGGGAAGCTGAATAAAATACAAGACTGTGAGACAGTGCTGTCCAGCAGAAATATAATGCGAGACACATACGTAATGATTTATGTCCCCATAGTCACATTAAAAAGTAAAAATAAATAGGTAAATTCTAAAAACATATTTAACTCAATCTATCTAAAATATTATCATTTCAATATGATCAATAGTAAGATATTTTACTTTTTTTTTTAACTGAGTCTTTGAAATCTGGTTTGCATTTTTCATTTACAGTGCACGTCAATTCAAGCTAGGTACATTTCTAGTGCTAATCAGCTACAGATGGTTTAAAAAAATTGAGAGTCACTTAGCTGAGGAAAAAAGAATGTGGATAATAGCCTTAGCAGAATGAATAGCTGAAATGAGGAATTTAGAACAATGTCTTTAAAAGTACTAACGACTTTGCTATTGAGAAGAAGAGACTGAGAAAAAAGATATGGTGAAAACTGAAATTATCTTTAGGGCAATATATAACAAAAGTTGTAATACAAAAACTCTAATTATTAAAAAAATATTTAAAAGCCCCTGGCATAATGAAAAGATAGAAATGTTACCAAACATGGCAAAAGTATTTCCTTACAAAAAAATATTAAGAAATAGTTTTTGTTCATCAAAATGAGGTGCTTAGATTGATTCCATAATTTCCTTGCTATTTTGTTATTATTTCTCTTCCTTCCCATTGAAGATAATTTTCAGGTAGCAACTCTCTAAAATGCTAAGATGAAAGTTTCTGGATTGATAGCTCGGGCCCCAAAATTACATCTCAATAAGCAATCACGCTGTCTTCATCCAATTCCTGAAGACGTACTATGAAACATTTCCTCTTTCTTAAAAAGAATTGAAGTTAATTAAAAAATAAGAAATATACTCAATTATTCAGGTGAGTCCTTTGCTTTCTTTCATCTTCTTCCTGCTTTCGAATTTATAATCATTTTACTGTCTGCCATCGCCTCCAACAGAAAAGAATAGGTATAGAGAAAAAGGGGGATTAAGGATAGCATTTGTGGAGAAAGGTTTGGTGGAAAGTAGTTTGTAACTATGGTTTAATCTTTAATACTTCATAAGTGACGGTTTTAAAACATCAGTTTTTTCTAGTACATTATTATAAAACATTAATGATTGGACTCGTTGAACATGAATAGCATCTTTATATGGAAACCACCTGACAATGTCAACTTTACCTTCTCGCGTCAGTTCCGAGCCCGGGGAGGCTGGTAAAACTGCTGGGTGGGCCGGGTGGATCTCCTGGGCTGGCCATCGCCTCCTCTCCGGAACTCAAGAGTTTGGTCATAGGTGCCTTCTTCCTCCTATTTGCAAAGAGTAGTGATTTAGCATGTTCAAAATAGCTCTGACTTACCTAAGTTAAATGTATTTGATGGTCCCCATTTTCATATACCCTATTAAGCTACCCTATAATTCACATCTGTCAACTTCTATAACACAGGGAGGCAAGGGAAAAAAATAAAAACAAACCTCTCTTGGTCCTAGATAACGAAAGAATAAAATTTATAGTGGTAATATTAGAATCAAATTTAATTCTAGGAAAAGAAACTATTTCCAGGTAATAGCATGATGATCTTATCAAATGACGCAATGCGGTGAAAACACAAAAAACTAAGCATTATAACAAAAATTTTCTTGAATATGTGGGCTTCTAAGTATTTCTAGGTATTTATTATGGAATGGGGTTTTGGTAAGATATGAAAAAGAGGTTGAGGAGCAAGAGAACGTTCACCAACTGTCTGTCCTCATCTGATGAAATCTCTAAAGTCGTTAAGGACCTTATATCTCGAGACAGGAAAAAATAGTGGATCGGAACAAGGAGGGAAATACAATTTACATACAAAGAAAGCTTCATGCAAGACAGAGCGATCACCACAGTAAGGCATAAACTATTTTCTTCTCATTTTCTTTCTTACTGAGGTGGTAGATCGGCTAGCTCAAGGAATAGCATGGGAGAATTAGGATAAGCAGATTAAATAGCAGAAAGAATACAGTTAATTATAACATTTGAAAAGGACTTAGAAGCAACAGAAATGTAGCCAAAAGCCACACTGGTTTCTTACTGAGTGCTGCCACCCTGTTATTTTGGTGTTTTTAAATTAATGCAGCTATGAAATATGTTCCCTTTTAGAGACAGGGAAAAAAAAAAAATCCTGGCTCAGTTTTGTTTATGCAAAGAAACAGCATCTATTTCAAAAGCAGAGTTTAAATTCCAACTGAATTATCGGAGCACAATAATTTGCATGATTTTGGAAATTTATCCTATCTTCCTCCTCACTTTATCTTTGAATCTTCTTTTCCAAAAGATTTTCCTTTGACATAGGAAGTTATATAAAAGACGAGTTCTCCTTTCAATTTCACAGACCCAACTATTACGGTTTTACCTGATGGAAGCAGAAAGATGCTAAGATAGTTTGATCAAATCCTATTATTTAGAAATGATATGTAACACTTGGCATGAACATAACTCTTATTAGGCATCCTCCACAGCAGTCTCAAGAAAGAACCATTATTTCCATTTGATATAAAGTACACTGAAGCCCAGGAAAGCTTTGTGACTGGGCCCTAGCACTTCTAAGGCAAACCTGAGTTTTTATTCAAAGACTGATGCTGAAATCTTTAAGTCTCAGTCTGCATATAAAAGAAATAAACCGATAGCCAAAAATTCATGATCATCCTTAAAGGGCCTTCATCACCTAAATGAGAGAATGGAGAAGTGTGACAATATATCTGGCATAACTCAATAACTATATTTTAGCGACAGACTTCCAAATTAGCTCTCTTTTCATTAACAATTAATCTCAAAATGGTTAGAAGTGTCAGATATTATGTCCGTAATTTAGTAAAGCAATTAAAATGCAGGAAGAAAAATTAAAAAGTGTTCAGGAAAGAATTAGTTTTTATTATTCTGACCACTGTTTTGAGTGATTATCAAATATTATAGCTAAATTTGAAAATGAGCTATTTAATTTTATGAAATATATAACATTTGAAGCTTTGCATATTAACTGAGAAGAATGAAAATATATTTGCTACTGTAGGAGATGAAGTTATTATTTCAGGAATTAGAATTGAATGTTATTTTTCTCCACACCCAACTGCAGAACTGGCTAGACAACATACAGACATCAATGCTCAATTAATAAAATACACTGTTAGAGGTAGGACACTACATTTGCTGACTGAGCGAGCTGCGTTTATATAATAAATATGGCATTGCTACTTGAAAAGCTGTCTCCTCTGTGTTTATAAGATTCATAGTCTATACTAGCCAGAGCCAATTAAATGGTTTTACAGAGATGACCGACCATGATTCTTTTCACGTTATTTGATGTCTTTTTTATACAAAGTAGAAGCAAAAAATAAAAACGATTCTGACAGCTTGGTTTTCAGTTATTGTCAAAGGCACAATCTTGCTTTTTTAACTTTTAAATACTCCTCCTGCAGAGTAGTTGAGGGCAAACCTGGTTACCCACAAAAACCACTTCCTAGAGTCTATAGCTAGTAATTTCCAGCACGGAGAACCTCTTTCCATTCATATAACACACAGTTCAATTTAAAGGTTTCTTTGGTGTCATCTTTGAGTGAAATTGATACCTGTTCTTTAGCCTATCTTCCTCCTCTAGGTTTCATTACCCTGTAACAAGATTTAAAACTTAAAACAAAAAACAACAACAACAAAAAAACTAATTTCTTAGTTTATGAACATATTTTTAAAAAATCTAACTCTGTGTTTGAGCTGAGACAGTCCTGAAAGGTCCTCTGGAGTCTGAGCCCTAGATGTGACAGACAAGGACTCTCTAAACTCGGAGAGGTGAAATGATTTTCCCAAGTCACAGAGCTCGTTAGAGGAAAAGTTCAGACCAGAACCACTCGGTTTCTGACTTTGGTGCAAGGTTCTTTGAAAGACTTGTGATAAATTTTATAAAACGGAAATGATTAATGTCATTTCACGTAAGCTTGTGAGATTTTACTGGGACTCAGATTTTTGCTCACCTGAGCCACGCAATCAGATAAAACCTGGTTTTAAAACACTAAATAACTAATATTCAAAATGTGCCCTCTTTTCATGCTAACATTTACTAGTTTATTGCTCCTTTTAATGAAAAGATACAAAATGCAATAATCAATGTGACAACAAGCACAAATGAAGTAATTTTTTTTAAAAAATCACAGCACCAACAGAAAAAGGAGATGCACAACTTCATCTATAAAACATGTCTGACAGGTCACAACTGTCTTTCCTGTACCTCACTCTGAGTCTTTCTTTAGTGCATGCTGCATCTGGAGTGAGAACACAAACGCACATCCCCTCACTTATAAATGAGCCGTGTTAGAAAAGCTCATTGTAAGTCAGTCACCTGGATCCTGGAACATACTTCAATAGGAGTATGAAGCATTTAAACAGAGACCATGGTCCCTATTCCACAAACAGTAAGGGGAAGTGCAGCTAAGCCACAGACCGTACTCTAAGGAAGCTGCTGGATCAGTGATGCTCAGCTAGAAATGATTTTGCCTCCCCAGGGGGCATTAGCCAATATCTGGAGACATTTTTCATCTAATGGGTAGAAGTCACAAGCGTTGCTAAACATTAACTATCCAGTCCTAATACTGAATGCTGACAGCAGGGTTTTTTTGTTTGCTTGTTTGTTTGTTTGTTTTTTACATTTCTTCTTTTGCCTCTACCTCTGAGGTCTAAAGGCTAACCCAATTCTCTACAGAACTTTTTTGGGGGGGGGAGGGGGGCTCTATTTGCTGACAATATTGTTTTTCTCTGCTCTATCTACATACTCATATTTACTTAACTTACTGAATTGCCTTATTTTATATTACCATTCCTTCAGCATTTTCCCACAGCTATAACTTTATGAGACAACAAGAGATTATTTGGTTGATAGAAATGGGGAGTGGGGATGGCAGGCCTCTTCATGAAAAATCTTAGAAAAACATATTAATCATCTGTCTTTGAATAGCTATATTGTGTGTAATTTCTTTTAGTCAGCTCCTTCTCACAGAATTTGAATAGCAGTCGCAAAAACAAGTCAGCATATAAAATGTATACCATCTACCTTCAACAATAATTGTTAAAATTTAGGATATTTTAAACAATGAAATACTAAAGAGTAGATATCTATTTCAGTGATTTGCATAGAAACCACTTACTCTATATCCAGTTCAATTTCCAGGCCATTTTCTGCCTGCCTGATTAGCTTGTGCAGTCAGTTTATAGAAATATGAACTAATTTTAATATAAAACCCAAGCAATTATTTAAAAAATAAACCTGCTTTCCCAAAACATCAAGTAAGAAAGGCAAAACTATGGGGATGGTAAAAGCATCAGTGGTTGCCATAGGTTAGGGGGGAACAGAGAGAGGAAAAGGAAAAAACAGAGGACTTTTAGGGCAGTGAAACTATTTTGTATGATACTATTATGGCATTACATTTTTTCCAGACCCACAGAACACATGCCACCGACAGTGAATCCTGTGACCTATGGACTCTGGGCAACAGTGACGTGTCAGTGAAGGTCCATCAGTTTTAACGAACGCGCTACCCAGGTGGGGGATGTTGGTAACAGGGGAGGTGGGAGGAGGACAAAGGGTATATGGAAAATCTGTCCCTTCCTCTCAGTTTTCCTGTGAGTCTAAAGCTGCTCTAAAAAAGGTCTGTTATAAAACGGGCTGTAAAACAGGCCTGTGGAATACTTTGTGCCTTGTATAATGCTGATGATATGGCAGATCCTTTATATTTTATGAAGTATTTTTTGACCTGCGTTATTAAAATGACATGTCTTGATCCATTTAGATTCTCCCTGTAGTTATCAGTACTATCGTAATTTCATAATCAGAATATGAGAATTAAATTTCTTTCATCCTTGGGATGCCACGAGGATTAATTACTGTATGAAAACCACTTTGAAGATTATTGGGCTTTCTGAACTGGCTCTAGGTTGTGTTTAATTTTGATTATACCTTGGATATTCGTAACATTTCTTCTTGGTCCTCACTGGAAGACTTTTACATTTGATTTTACTTGTCAGTTCAAATAATGAAAGAAAGTTATCTCTGTCCCACTCAAAATCAAAACCAAAAAATCATGTAACGGACTCTAAAAGTAGAACTTAACATATTTTAAAATAATCTTAGATCTTAGATAACATACTAACGTTCTACTATGTTAGAGTAACTGAAAATTGAAAGTAAAAGCTAAATCAGCCCTTATTTTCGTGAAGATTATGGGTAACATTTGCACCCACAGGAGTCATATTTTATGATCAACACTAAACCTTAGTTTATCAATTATCCTTGTTTAAGACATATGTTCTAATTCAATATTTACAGCTCTACCACAAAATAAACTAGGCCTGTCGTAGCTCGGAACCGCAGATTATAAACGAAGAAGTTTCTGTAAAGGGCAGTTGGTCCAAATAAGAAGCTGTTATTTGCTCACGTCATTATGTCATCGCTTGAGCGAGACAAGGGTCTTCTGAGGCACTGTCCTGTCTGCCTTTTGCTATGTTTCTGAGGATTGAGGGTGAGGAACAGAAATACTATACATTTCAGAACTGCAAGGGGAATTTGAGATAATCTGAGATTTAAACTTAAAAAAAAAAAGCAAAAAAAAAAACCCCTGTAATTATTATCATTTTTTTTTGAATTCTAATATAAAATAGATGGGCTCAGGGTAAAGTGAGTGTTTTTACAGTGTATGTGAGTGGTATCCCTTTGCTACTTTCTTCCTTCGTCCCTCCGAGCTTTGTAACCCCTGAGCCACAAAAATTAAAAACCCGATCTAGTTCAACCTCTGCTGGACACTGGGAACCAGCTGGGCTGAATGACTCGATTACTCTAAGCAAGTGAGCTAGTGGGAGAACGGGAACCGGAACGCAGGCCTCTCAGACCAGGTTCACACCCCTTTGGCCTTTGCGGTCGATTACGTAGAAAATCTACACCCTTGTTTTGGCTTCTATAAATTAAATGCCTCATTTGATAATAAAAACTCACCTTTTATACCTAAATGGGAAAGAAATTCAGGCTTTATTAAGATATGAGAAAGTTATATATAACCAAAAAAAGTAAATTTTATGATAATAGACTAATTGATCTGAAAGCGAGGAAAATAAGATACATTTTAGAATAAAATATAATGGGGATCTTATAGTCTCCCTTCCTCTCAGAGCAGCCTAAGATCATCTCTTTAATATGTACTATGTCTAGTAATATTTTATTTAAACCAAATATTTATGGCAGCAAAGAAAAACAATAACACTGAGTGAAAAAAAAAAAACAACCACGATTAAAATCTAATTACTAAACAACTGTTCCGAAATGCATGACTGACATGCTGCATTCCTCCTGTCATGCAGAATTTCAAGACCACTGACACATTTCACTGTAGTTCTCATCTTCTCTCTTTAGAAAAAAGTATGTTTTCTAAATCTATTAAAAAATGGAAATTGTTGATGATTCTACAAGATACCAGGAAATCATCTGAATTCCCAGCTCAAGGGGTTTTAGTCTATACCCTGCTGTCTAAAGCACAACCTGAATAAGACAACTAAACTTTAACATGAAAAAAAAAAAAAAAAAAAAAAAAAAAAAAAAAAAAAAAAAAAAAAAAAAAAAAAAAAAAAAAAAAAAAAAAAAAAAAAAAAAAAAAAAAAAAAAAAAAAAAAAAAAAAAAAAAAAAAAAAAAAAAAAAAAAAAAAAAAAAAAAAAAAAAAAAAAAAAAAAAAAAAAAAAAAAAAAAAAAAAAAAACTGGATATTTAAGGGACAGTAAAAGCAAACACGGAACTATTCATCACTGTCCTTCCTCTAACATCACTGAGGTCGTCTACCCTTTAATACAAAGTAAACAAGCTATTTTTGGCAGCTTAGATACTCAAGAAAATTTAACTGAACTTCAAAAGGTGGCATCCATATTTTAACAAGGAGAATGGAGTATAGGAGACTAGCAAACACATCACAGTTATCAAATTTCAAATGTTAAAGGACAGATACTTTTTCATTCAAAGACCATACCTAAGTTTATTTACAACTTAGAGACAAAAAAAAAAAAAAAGGAATGGATGTTAATTCCACTGAGCCTGGCATTTTGCATTTTATCTTAATCCTTACAACACTGCTTTGAATTACTTAATCTCACCATTCTACAGATGAAGACACTAAAGCTCAGAGTAACTCCCCCAAGTTATATCCGTGACCATCCTTCAGTAAGACCTCTGGGCTGTCGGCTCTGAAGTCCTTCCCATTGCATCACATATGTCATATGCATTTACATTTCTTGCTTGAGACGGTTTTGCTAAATCTTTTCTAATAACTAGCTTAAGATCAATTTTAAATAAATAGATGGATTCTGTCCTGAGGATAGTATAAACATCATTTAATTGTCATTATCTTTCTTGAAATTCCATAATGAAGTCTAAAGAATGAATAAATGATTTGTAAAAATGTGTACCTCTTTAAAACTCATTTCCTGTTTTAGCTAAAGTTTAAATAGCTTCTCAAAGCTCATGCAGAAGTCAGAGTAGGGAACAGATTCCTGCCCCAAAAGATCCTAATCTACTCAAAGATTTCCTTGAGAGGTACTTTATCATGGCATTGGTACTTAAAACGGTCTCTCAAGTCAGACCTCAGTCTGAGTTTAGACTCCACCACTTCCTAGGCATATTACTCAACCTCTCTCTGTCTGCCTTCTCACATAAAAAACTGTAATAAACTCAGGTTTACAAGGAAGAGTGTACGAGGTAATATGTAAAGTTTAACAAACAAGCCACTTATGTTGTCCATTGTTCTGAATTAAGTAACCTGTTAAAAATAAAAATATACATGCCACTTCAATTAAACGATCTAGACTCACAGATTCTGCTAAAAATCATGAAGTTTGCTGTGAGAGTATCCCTCGAACTAGTTTGGGCAGATAAGGAAAGTGGAAAAGCCATTGAAGAAAACAAAAGAACCAATGCAAGAAGATTCTTGCCACCTGCTTTCCTGTCATGTCTTCGGGAAAAAAAATATACACAAAAACGAATCATTTCACGTTATAAATAATTCTATTACTACCATTATTTTTGTTTCTTTTGGGAAGAGAAGCCTTTCTTTGATTATAAAGAAAAAGGGCAAATAGAAAAAAAAAAAGAGGAAGAAAATTAGCAAAGAAGCATTACTGAAAATGATCAATCAAAAGTTACAGACCCTATCTGCATAAAATATGAATATTTTAAGAGAAAGCTAAAAATATATTAAAATGATTAATCTTTTTGACCATCCTGCCTTTAGACCATACCCTTGAAATTTTAGTAAATGCTGTAAAGAGAAACCAATTAGAAACACCATTTAAAAAGCATAGCAATGATGATTAATAATGGAAAATGCCTATCTATGCTTGTTGATATGTTTCAGATCAATGCCTATAAATTTTCTTCGCAAAAGCAACTGCTTTCCCCAATATGCTAATTAAGCAAATATGTTTCAGGATATTTTATAGTTAAGACGCATGAGCAGTAATCACAAGTGGTTCATCATTTTACTCTCTCATAAGTTATATCTCTCTTACATCTTAAATTGGTAGGCTAATATAATTTAAAATGGTTTAATTAATTCTTTCTCTGAAAGTAATAATCACTATATCAGTCAGCCCAATGTATTTTATATAACTGACCATCTGAGACAAATTGTTATGGTATGAGACAGTGACCTGAAACACAGATTTAAGAAACAAAATTAGGAAAAAAAAAATTTCCATGTCAAATGGATAAAAATACAGGCCAGATCTTTGCCACCAAAAAGCACTAAGGGTTGGGGAGGGGAGACACGACTTGACATGCTTTATGTAACTATAAGAAAAAAATTGCAACACCTAACAATACGGAAATAAAATCATTTGCTTATGTTTCACCCTCTTAATGAAACACAGGGACAGGAAAAGAATAAAAAATTTAAATCTTAAAGCAGATAACGGCCCAATTATCTGATGTAACAAACATCACTGTCACAATTACGCCCCATTCATACCCAACAACACATACTGACAATGTCTGCATAATGAACAAAACTTATTTCTCTTTAGTGAAACATAAAGATAACAGATGTTTACAAACCCTTATCAGTTATTAGGCTAGTTAATAAAGCCACAGTTTTAGAAACTCCAGGTACTCTAGGAGTGGAAATCTGATCTCTGTAGTACGAAATTCATCCGCCACATCACAGACAGACCGTGTGGTTCTGCCGCCTTCACCCAGCCACCGGTGAAAGGCGCACAGCCTTCCTCAGGCAGCCAGCCTCACGGCTCTGTGAACCTCCACTAGAAAGCAGAAATCGGCCTGCATTTCTGGAACCTCTGCCTACATTTTCTAGTTGAGTCTGTTTCCTTTGCCATATGAAAGACTTAAAATTATTTTAAAACAAATATTATCACACTTTTCCGTAGTTTTCTATTTTCCAGACTTAAAAGACTCAGTTCCCAGAATTGTCTGTCAAATAACATTATTTTCAGAATCCTCCATTATCTTGATCATCTTTTCTTTTGTATATTTTAATATTTACCTTTCTATATAACCTAGTATTTGGAATAATATTTTAAGTATGGTCTGCTTGGAACATACTACTACTATTTCTCATGATGAACAAACTCTATACAGCTATCTCACCTTGCTTTAACGTTTCCAGCGGCTGCTCTGTCACTGCATGCTCATACTGTGCCTGTCACCAAGCAAAATCCCTACGACCTACTCCAAGGGCTAGTATTTCATCCTATGTAGGAAGAGAATTATTTTCTCAACCTAAATAAAAAGGTTTAAATTTAATCGCAGTTGAAGTACATGGGTTATTGAAAGATATTATCTTGGCACAGTATTATCATTGGTGTACTCTGAATAAGATGTTAAGTCGGTTTTCTGCCAAGTTATTTTGGTGATTTGTTAGCCTTTTTTTT
>NW_006437828.1:997258-1037512 GCF_000325575.1 Pteropus alecto
GTGGAAATTAGAAAGAGTATTCTCTAAAAAAATAATATCTAGATGGATGGCTAAAATGTAGCTTAATCTTGAAAACAGATTCCAATGAAATTTAGGTGAAAAGAGAGTCTCAATATAAGATTAAACTCTTTTAGTAACAGAACAGTAGGTGAAAGAACAGCTTGGTTTTTCCTACCTTATGTAAAATACTTTCTAGCCTCTTGAAAAATATTAGCAGACACTACCCACACACATCTTCACTTCTCTATTGAAAATCCTCAAAATTAGTGAGAACTAATTTTGAATGAACTAAATGGTTGAAAGACACTTTATCAAAACAGTATATCACATATTCAGTACAAACGTACTGCTAGGCTGAACATTTTATACATACATACATATATATATATAATTTCATTAACTCCCCCACAAAATCCTCCAGTAGGCTGGTATCATTTGTTTTCATTTACAGATAAAGTGTCAGGTCATGCCACTATGAAGTCAGTGAGTCTGAAACCTGAATTTCAGCTCTGCAAATTACTGGCTCATTGATTTTAGGTAAGTTGCTTAACGGCTCTGAACCTGTGTTTGTAGTTTTCTTTGTGAGCAAAATGAGAATACTAATGATTATTTCATAGGGTTCCTACAGATTAAATCAGTTAATGTAGGTCAATAGTCATACATGGTGCCTGGTGTATGTGTTCCAATAATGAGCCGGCTTTGAACAGGAGGAACTCCGATCTTCATATTCTCAATCATTTATTTTCCTTTATCTCGATAAGTCAATAGCGGTATCTTATAATTTTGCTGTTATCAAATATAAAATTACTCTTGGTATGCTTAGATTTATGGATTTTTATGTTCAGTATGTGAGGAGATAGCTTTTTATTTTATTTTATTTTTTAAATCATTCCCTTTCCAAGCTTAGTCTGAGATCTTCTCAATCATTTTTTGACAGTTAGATGGTTGAAGAAAGAAAAAGGTATCACAAAGATATTTTCTAAGAATAATAAAGAAGGCAAACCAATTTCCATTAACTTAGGTAAAGCAAAATTAGATAGGATATATCACTTGATATAATTAAGGCTATTAAACATATTACATTTTGCTGTAATAATAGTATTTCTAGGTTTATCTACTTCAAGAACCATCTTTTGATGACTAAACCACCTGAAATACTGAGATGTTCAATACAAGCTGGGGGAATTGATAACATACTTTTTGGAGAGTAATTTGCTCATCATCTTACACAAAGAAAGAACATAATAAATGTTTGTTCCTATTAAACATGTGTTATGTTCTCCCTGTTCAATAACAAGGCTATTTCGCCCCCACTGAGCCACGGCTGAAATGATGACAGGAGGAACAAATCAGGAAGGCACGCAGTCTCTGCGTTACAGGGGTGAAAGAGTTTCTTGGGTTTTTTAAATACTTGGTATGTATCTTTCTGAAAAGTATTAAGGTAAAACAATCGAGTTTTTAAAAAATTCTAAATTCATCCATGAGACTTAAGTGTACTCCTTTATGCAACTTAAAATGCCTCTTCCTCCTCTCCCTCCATCCCCCCCCACACAATTGAAGCTTATTAAAATAAGTACGGAGAATAGATCCTCCAGACTAGAAGGAAGGGATGGCAGGCTATCAGCGGTGATGTCTACATTGCACAGAAATGTGGAAATCTGAGAATTACCAATTAAAGATTCATGAGACATCGGTAAGACTAAAACATGTTATGGCACTCTTAAGGGTTTATAAACTCGTTCAGAGGGCAAAATGCACGATACACAGTCAGATTTCACTTTCTTCTTCTACTGATAAGGGCATGACGGTCTTTAAAAGCTGAACGAAAACGAGAAGGAAACGCCTGTCCGCAGTTGAACACTAATTTACGTAGGACCCGGTTTTGACAAGAATCCTGTCAACGTCAGGCAGCAGGTACAGTGACAGCAGGACGGGCTGAAAAGCTTGGTGGCAGAGCTGGGTTGGAAGTCGCCAATTTATGAAGGCTGTTACAAACCACGGGATTTTAAAAGTGTGAAGGAAAATGATTTTTCATGAAGAAAATGAGGGAAATTGTTATAACTTTGCAGGCAATACTTTTAGTTTAAAGGGACACATTTCCTTCACGAGAAAAAATGAGTTTACTTTAAAATTTTAGCAGGGAAAATAAAAGGAAAAGAAATTAATTTGAAGGAAAAGATGGTACAAAAAAGCAGTTTGGGTTTCCTTCCAAGAGGGATAATTTGGGATGGAGTCTCAAACTTCCTGATATGGACGTTCCGATCAGTAGTGGCTGCGGCAATCCAGTCAACACACATGACTTGGAGGAAGTGAACAAGGGAGGCTGCTGCTTCCAAAGCCTCATAGGAAAAGTGAAAACCTGGAGCCAGTAGTAATTATGTGCCAGGCGTGTCACTCATTCAATGACCGAACGAAATGCTTACGGAGCAGCTACTATGTTCCTTACAACAGCCCTAAGAGATCACATATTTTTATTGCTAATTTTTAGAGAAGAAAATAAAACTGAGACTTAAAAAGATTATATATCTTGCCCAGCTTCTGTTGGACTCTAAAGTCCATGCTCTTTCCACACACCCAAATGGATGGAGAGGCCAAAAGAGAGGATTACACTGATTGTGTTAAAACTCTTACAAGGCTTATATACATAAATCAAAGTCAAGTGCTTTCCACCTCACTTATGTTTTAAATACATTATGAAAATAAAACAAACTGATATCATTTAGATGCTATAGTTCTTACTGAAAAACAGAAATTATCCACAATGCTCTCTACTCTGAGCACCATGTATGTACTAGTTGGTTGAGAGAATAACTACCCTGAAATGACTACACTATCATTAAGCACCTACTCTATGTTAAATAAATTCATGTTGAACAAAGAAAGAGCTTAGGGTAATGTCAGGTACAAAGTTAAGTGTATGATAAAGTGAAGTATTATTACTACTTCACAAATGTAAACTTATATTCTTTATAATGGCACATACTACAACAGTCTTCTTTCATTGGTTTGAGTCAAGCAATTCGATCACTGTGTTATCCCAGTGAGTTACAGAGTTGAGAACCTAACACACAATGCTAAAGGAGCCTTTATGTGGCACTTTACATTTACAAGGTGACTTTACAGTTATTAGTGTTAATAACCAAAGTAACACAAAAGTGAGGCCAAGCATCTGGTCAATTAGCAACATGTTCATTTCATTTTTCTTCCATTGAAGAAAGGAACCCAGAGGCGATCTTCTTCACTGAGACAAATTCTAGCGGCTTACCAAATACAGTCATTGTCTCTAAAAAATTCATCCAAGTTAATGTCCTCTCCCCTTGGTATCTGCAGACATGGAGTATTAACTCTCCTGAGAACATGGCTACTGAGAAGGGAAGCATAATAAAGTAGTAAAATTCACCAATACAAATATTTTCATACCAAATTCTTCACATTAACTATTACATGTTCCAAGACATGTATCCTCAGAGACTTAGATGAATACAAATAATTGTTTTGTATAGTTAATTGGCAAGGTCCTAAATTTACCTAAGAACTTATATTTTAAATATGGAATGTTTGTTAATTTCATAATTTGATAAACGTCATAGTATTTTGCTCCTATGTTTAATGAGTGTCATCACATTCAATGGCATGAACTTTCAGACAGACTCTTAAGTTCTCTTAGTGACAGATGGTAAGTTGTTTAGGCTCTTTTTAGGACCCTTATCAATATTTTGGGATGGGAGCAATTAGAAAGGGATTAAGTGTTTGTGAAAGGCCATTCCCTTCAATGCTAGAACAAAAATATTTCATGGTCACTTATAAATCAACGATATGATCATAATGAGCATGTGTACTTAACAGGATTACCTGGTTTCTTATTTAGATTTTGTTTTTAATTCCATAGCTAGTGGTAGACAATTCTTTGTAATTGTCATATAACAATTATGATGAGCATTAAAAATTTTTTTCTCATTTAAAACTGTGTCCATGTTAGGAAAATAAATGCATCAGTTAATAAATAAATCAGTCAATAGATAAATAAAGTCTTAAGAGATTAAACATTAGTTTAACATCTTTATCTATTTAATGTATCACTTCCGGGCATGATGACAAGCTCAAGGCGGCCTGAAACTCTGTTCATATCCCTAGAGTTACATTAATGTTACTAGCAAGAGCCTAAAATCACCTTCACAGGGCATTTTCCAATAGTGAATTTTGCTGAGGTCCTAGGGCAATAATATAACCGTTATGATTATGAAGACTTTCAAATATCAGGTCCCTAATGAGAACTTCTACTGAAAACTGGCTGAGTGGTTAACTATTAGCTTCTGCTTAATAAACACAGGAAATTCTTTTATTTGTATATCCACTTAACAAACTTTTCTTGCAGCTACTAAAAGGCTGGAAGCTGAGAAGAAACTGTCACAGAATGCTTTGCGCATGATTTTTACTAAAGGTTGAAAACATTGCTGTGAAAATAAATACAGCCTCGGTCAGTTCCCTCTCCCATTCTCCAAGGCAGTTTCTAAATCTTTACATGTCTGTTCAAAATTCCTCTCCTACCCTTCACCTCATTACTTTCAACAGATGACCTGTGCTTTTACTTCATAGAGAAGAGAATTCATTAGTGAAGAAATATCCAGCTTCCTTCCCTGACAGCTTACCCTTATCCATACCTGTATTTACTAAAACAAAACAAAAAACAAACAAAAAAACCTTTCATTAAAATTATTGGGGTGACAATGGTTAATGAAACTATATAGATTTCAAGTGTATCGTTCTATAATATACCATCTGAATACCGCGTTGTGTGTTCACCATCCAAAGTCAAGTCTCCTGTCACTGTACATCTGACTCCCCTCTACCCGCCACTTCCCCTTCCCTCTAGCAGCCGTCATACTGTTGTCTGTGACTATGAGTTTTGTCTGTCTTGTTTGTTTGTTGTTTTCAGTTTTATATCTCACATGTGACTGAAATCATATGGTTCTTGACTTTTCCTATTTGACTTATTTTGCTTAGCATGATAATCTCTACATCTGTGTTGTCCAAATGGTAGTATTTCATTTTTTCTTAAGGCTGAGTAATATTCCATTGTTTTTATGTACCACTTCTTTAACCAATCATACCTCAAAGGACATTTTGGCTGTTTCCATGTATTTACTTACTTCCTCTCCTCTCTCTAGTGTCCTTCAACATACCTGAAGTCACAGGCGGTTATATCCCATGTTCTTACTGCTTTTTGTAAATCCATACTTCTATTTTTACGACCTCTCCTTCTCTCTTTGCTTCACTATGCTTTTGATGTGAACACACTTGTTTTCACCCTGAGCTCCTTTAGTCTTTATTTACATCTTCTACCCTCTATATCTTCACAGCCGAGATCTGAAAAGAAGACTACACTCCATTTTCTTATTTCCCACTCATTCTCAAGAAACTACAAGTTGCCTTCGCATCTACCATTCCACTGAAAATGCATTCTAAAGTTATCTGTCACCTGTTGATTGTCAAATCCAAAAGGCACTTCTCAATTCTTCTATCTTTGGAGCATTTTATGTCGCATATTTGGCACCCCTCCCCCGATGCCCAACGCCCTGTCCCTTCTTGGCGTTTCCTTCTCGAAGTCTCTTCACACCCTTCAACTGTGAAATTCACCGGAGTCTAATCCCAGTCCCTGTCTTGTCTCTCTTTACTTACGTACTTTCTCTAGGCAATCTCACCCATCCTCTTCAGCCTAGACTCTGATGCCTCCAAAGTCCTCATCTCGTCTTAATTGCCCTTCGAGACTTTCAAGACTCACATTAAACTTCATTCATATTTAAGTATTTATTGAAAGCTCCTTCTGTTTCAGATACTGTCCTAATGGCTGAATTCTGAAGGTGTTTTGGGGACAATACCAATAAAAGAGAATTCTGCAAGAAATTGGGAAGTAGGTAACATGGACGTAGTGAAGATATGTGGCAAGACTGTACGGGGAAGTCTACTGGTTTAGTTGTGGGGAATTTAATTTACTAACTATAGATAGGAACAAGTTTGAGGATCATGGTATTTTATCATGAAAAACTATAATCATGTTGCTGTTAATCTCACCAAGGCAAAAGGGCCAAATTAGAAATTAAGAAATGATCTTTTTGTTTATTTAAATTTTTTAACTCCCATATTTTCAGATCTGTTTTTGCAAATTTTAAGGATTTAAAAAAAAAACTAAACTAAAATTTTTTAATCACGATCAACTTTCTTCCTGGTAATTTTATTTTGCTTTCTTTCATTTTTTCAAATAAAAAAATATACGACAAAATTACGGAAAGTTTATAAAATTGAAAAAATATATTTACATACACGTATATAATTCAACTACACTAAAACAACCACTACCTTGAGTATATTCTTGTTCAAGTCTATACATTGCTTTTATTCACTTAACATAAATATTGCTCATATTAAAGCCTTCGTGATTTTTTAAAAATCATAGCTGTATAATATTCCACCAAGCGGATGAATGATCATTTACTTTACCATTCTCTTATTGCTGGGGAATTATGCAACTTCTGGTTTTTTCCTATTACTACAATGCTTCAATGATCGTCCCTCAGCAATTCACTTATTTCCTTTGCTCGTTCCCTAGGGGAGATTAACAACTAGGGGATTACTGGTTTAAAGGGTACAAACATTTTTAAGGCTTGGAAAAAACTGGAAGCATCATGCCAACTTACACTGCCATCGGCAATGCATAAGAATACTCACACCTGCGTCTTTGCCAGCATGAGCATTACCATTTAATTTTTTCCCATTAACTCATAAATTTAACACTGTACTTAATTGTTCAATTTGCATTTGATTACTACCAGAGTTCGATATGTCTCTCCAATTTTTAGTTATGAAAGATGACACTGCTACTTCAGCAAGAAACCATATCGAGCATATAAGTCAATGGTTCAAGGCCGTAAAAATAAAATAAAAAATAAAATCTTTAAGAAAGTTAATCCAATCATGACATGAGTAACTGTTATTGTGCTGCATGGTAATCACGCATTAATGGCAAGCAGGTCACAGAAGTGGCTATTATTTACACACAGCCAAACGAAGCAGCGTTCTTAGATTATGGGGGGAGGGTTGGCCCAAGTAGAGCCATAAGCTCTTCTCATGCCCTCATAAAGATCCCTTGATCTAAAACCAGATGTGATCCAGAAGGCAAGTTCTCTTTCTTTCTTAGCACTGCACAGCCTCTGTAAACTGAGCTCCCAGTAAAGATAACAGGCATTGTAGTGTAGCAGGGCTGAGAGTGGGCTACGACCTACGTCACTGAGAAGCAAAGATGAGGCCAAGTGAGACGTCATGCAAAGGAATGGCCATCAAATCCTCTGTCTCTTCTCTCCATGACTACTCCTCAAGTTAAGGATCTAGGTTAGAGACTTCTGAAGACTGAAGTATTTCCATCTCTTTTCCCCCGCAGAGAAGGGCTTGAAGCATAATCATTATCCCAGTCTACCCTACTAACTAATGGAGGCATGATCTGGGTAACAGGATTTAAGGGACCTCCCTCTGCCAAAATTCTTTCACGCCAACACTGTCTGAATTTCCATGCATTAGAGATTCTTTGATGTTTCCAAGCACGTAATTCTGAGATTAAAAAAGAAAGGTGAGAGTGTGAAGGGTAGGCAGGTTAATAGTAAAAAAAGCCCCACACTCTCCAGTGATGATTAAGTTAACCAGTCTGGTTTTATGTTCTTACAATACTTAACTCCAAAGCATGCAAAGAATAGGAATAAAAGTTCCAATATGGAGAGGGCATAGAGAAGCGAAAAGAGTTAAGTCATTTTGGGTTGCTTTAAAAATGCACAGCTGAGGAAACCAGACTACAGAAAAATAGGGAAGGAAGAGGTCAATCTTACAATAACAAAAATTTATGTTTCTATAGACCTTGGGAGTTTACAAAGC
The DNA here is from genome assembly GCF_000325575.1 of Pteropus alecto. Lineage (NCBI taxonomy): Eukaryota > Metazoa > Chordata > Mammalia > Chiroptera > Pteropodidae > Pteropus > Pteropus alecto. Next base: position 1,005,179 of record NW_006437828.1, read on the forward strand.
ACACTTCCACCGATCATATTTTTTAATCCTCACAACAACCCTGTACTGAAACTGAGACCCAGAGATATTAAGTAACTTACCCAAAGCCACATAGGTAGTAAGTGGCAGAGCCAGGACTCGACCCAGGTCTTCTGATTCCTCCTGTGCATTTCCAGCTCCCCGGGAGCTGAAGCAGGGGCAAAAGGGAGGCGGAAGTAATCTGCCCGAGACCAGTGTCGCTCTCTCCCTTCTTTCAAAGGCCAAGCAGAGCAGACTTTAACTCCCTCAGTGACCCTTTTCATCAAATTCTTTCAGGATGAAGCACATGGAATCTGAAAATGCTTCTCAGCCTTGGGCCCAAGAATGGCAATAAGTAGAAAACACTGCCAGAAGTATTTTTGGCCGTACTTTGTCATTTTTGTAAAATTTATTGGAGCCTCGAAGCATAGTAATTTGGAGAGTAAAACTTGTTTTTATAATTGCTATTATTTAAAGCAGTTTGTTTAAAAATTTTTGCTTAGCAGTTTCAGTCAAACCTTTTAAATCACACCGTTATAAAAAATTACCTTGAAAAATGCCCCTAAGAACCAAGATACTAAATCTATCTTTAACCTTTGTTTCTATCTTAATCATCTTTCCTCAGTGATTATTTTCATTAAAGCAATTATAATCATTAAAATGGATAGAATGATCAATCTTTTCATAGTGAACTTTAAATATTTTCAACAAACTAAAAGAAAATATGTGCATCTTGAGATATAAGCCTTTTCTGAGATGTAAATTTTATATTCATTTCTAAATCATATCTGAAATGCTTTTTAATATAGTCTTTTATAATTAATTTTCTATAACAAAATTCAGACTTTCCAGTCTCTAGTTTCTTGAAATTCCTTAATTTTCCTTAGAGAATTATACTTTTTCATTTCTAATCTTAACTAAGTTTTCAACACATTCGATTAGATATTCTTTTCTTTTCTTTTTTTTGCTTATTTCTTAAGAATATGAGGATATGGTCTAAATGGACTGGGCATATGACCAACTTGTTATCATTTCTAGATCTTTTTGTAATCAGCTCCAATACATCTCAGTCTCTAAGTCTTTTCATTTATGAGAACCACTATCAATAGGGCCAAGAGCTAAGTAAGCATTAACACTAATCACAGCATACAAAAGATCAATTGAGGACATCAGTTTACTTGTGCTGAAAGCTTTTAGAGGCTTTCTGAACTTTAAAAGATGCTCTGTTTAACCAGATTTCATTTGTGCATCAGTCCTATCTGGGATGGAAGATATCCAACTTAGTAGTTTAAAGCCACCTGAAAAACCTTTAAGATGAATAAAAAGGCAGTAAGACATAAAAAATAAAATAAAATGAAAGAGGAGGAGCTTGGATAAGGAGGAAGAAAGAAAAAGAAAAAAAAAAGAAAAGAAAAAAGGGTTTAGCTAGAAAAGATAAACAATTTCTAATAAGTACTAATATTTTCAAGCTTTGATATGTCTCCCCTTTCTCTTTACTTTAAAATTTCAGTTCCATATTTAAAAAATCTAATTAAGCCTAACATTCTTTCGGGTCCTTATGTTCCAATTCAGGAATTCCTAATAAGATTTATATCATCTGATCTCTTTATGAGGAAAAAAAACCACACGAGTGTATTTTCCCCTACATTATTTAAGCCCTACTTAAGTTTTTTCAAGATAAAATGCTCATTATATTCTCCCAAATCACTCACTGTATGGTACCAAAAATAGTTGCCAACCTTTAAAAAAAATCACAAGTCCATAAATCTTAGAATTTGAAGCATACGGAAACAGAATCTTTTTTGTATAATAAGCTCTATGTTAAGCATCACCGAGAGGGCTGACCCTAATTTCCTAATCACATGATCTGGGGAAAAAAATGGGCACACTTCAAGCAAGATAAAAATGCCCAAAAAAGGTTGTTAAAGTTATGACTAGTTTTGAAAAATCAGTGTTGGCCTTCCCCACTTACTTCCCGCACACTATCCTATTCATTTAACATGCATAACGAAATTATATCAAAAACAATGCCAACAATAGTTCTCAGACTGGAACCACCCCAGTATGATAGAGGCCTTATTAGTATGTTAGAGGTGGCTTCTGGAAAAAAGAAAATATATCTTCTACTTCTCTTATATCCTTTGAATTCCTTGGGTATGTAGACTAATCTATTTTCCAAAGTAGCTTTGTTACGAAAAGCATTCAAAAAATATTTGTTGAAAAACTATTCTATTAAACTGTCATACTCGAGTTTGATGTCTGAGAACTCTTCAGCGCTAAAGGTGACCACCAGGACTACTACATTGACTATTCGATGAATAACTCTGACCTCCTTCTACGGTTTCCCTTCCAAACCAGTTCATTTGCTCACTTGAAGTTCTGATCCCACAAAGCAATAAAGGACATGGTACTTAACAGTACTTATCTACTGCTTATTTACAGAGTTCCTTTGCACTTCACTAGCCATGATCCAACCATAAATTCTGTCCCCGTTTATAATTATAAGTGCTTGGAAAAGACATGTTTCCTAAAATAAGAATTCTTGCCCCTCCAGAACTCTTAAGAAAGCTCAAGAATTGAATCCAAGATTATCAATTCATTTGACTTAACAACTATTACCAGGAAAATAAAATAGGAGATCAAGAGCAGTTAAGTATAGGAGTTTGTTGTCTAGGAGGTCTTTAGCAAGTTAAGACTACTATTCAAAGGCTTTAGACCACACTAGCCTATTAGTAAGAGAGCAATACAAATGAAGAAAGAAAACAGAACTTTTGGTCTTTCAGGAGTCCTCTTCTCCATTTAAGAATGTCCAACGCCCAGTGGAATTTACTTGCTTTGATGCTTCCTTCTGATTTCGTAGCCAGTGCCAACTCAACAAAAAAAGGGATTTCAGATTTTGCCTTAGGCTAGATTATAGGATAAAAAATACAAAACCACAAATGATAAAAATACCTTATTGCTGGAACATATAAATATCATGTGGTTTATGAGGTGAAAATTACAGAAAAGGGCAGAAGTATTATAAAAGCTGTTATGGGAGTCTACACAAAAGCCGGTTTCTAAAAGTTAATACATAAAAGTTTCCAGAATTAGAGTTAAGTTAAAATTAAAAGACCAGTGAGTTGTATATAATTACATGTAATATAAAAACTTAATTTTATTTTTATGTAATAAAACACTGTTATTAATGGCATAAGAACTTAGAAGGGACATAAAATTTCAGGAATATATTTTGTTCTCTACTTATAGAAAGGCAAAGAATCTTGGGATATGTTTGAGGATAAATTCACTTTGATATATTTAGTCTCTATTTGTAACATAAAAAAATTATTATACTATTAAGAAGTCTGGAACATCTAAAACAATATATTCTAAAGATAAACCTTCACTCTATTTTAAAGATGGGAAATTTGAAAACTGGAAAGAAGTTAAGAAGATAGTGAAGATATTTTCCAAAGTAACTCCTGTAGACATTCTATAACAGGATCTATACAGAAAAGAAAAGTCCCACAAATAAATAAGTTTGTGAAGCAATATATACTATATATTGCTCTCAGAGATTTAAAATACATATTAATCTGTTATGGCTCAAAGAAGTCCTGTAATTAAAAAGCGTACTTAAATTTTTTAAGCCAGCATTTTCCAAATTTATTTAACCATGAAGCAGAGCATGTTCTCAGAACACTTCTGAAAACCCTGAGCTAGACGAACTAAGTATGAAAAAATATGTATACAAAATGACTTTTGTATTTTACCATGGTCAAAGCTGCTAAACTAGAGTCTCTTCATCATGTTTACTCTTAAAAGCTGTATGTTTTGTTTTGTTTTTTGTTTTTTTTTAAGGCAAATAAAATGTACTCACTGTTGCAGTATTCCCTTTCCCTTCTGAATGGAGTTCTCAGCCAATGACAGGCTGTTAAGGGAGTTATTTCAAGCCAAGGTGTAAAATTCTTTCCGATAATTTCCAGGTCTAATGGTACCGGAAGTTCTATAACATCAAAGCATTTCTCACAAGGAGACAGATCAACTCCATTCTTTTCCTAAAGGTGTGATAGCGAAACCTATTGCACATGATTCTAGAATAAATAGCGTAGGTCCAATGAAGTTCAGGAAATTAGGATCAGTAAGAAGGGTACTCCATAAATGTCAAGAGATACCACTCACTAAAGGTAAAAAGAAAATGAAGCCAAAAAATACAATGATGTTTAGGAAATAGAATCAAAACAGAGAGAGATCACTAATAAACAAGATGACGAAGATAGAATATAGAAAAATAGTGTTAAGTAGAGACACATAGGTGACCATGTAAGATTAAAAAAGAGAATGAACAACCAGTGACTCATTATGGTGTGCAGTCAAATATGTCCCCGAGTCCCCTTTTAGCCCATCACCGAGCAGGTTCACATTCCCTGACTGTACCAGAGGGAAGGTGCTCTGCGGGAGCTCCCTCTGAAAGGGAATAAAGTCTACAGTGAGAGGAGCAACATTTGTCTGCTTTTTTTAGGTGCAGATGGAAGAGGCTCAGAAATTCACTAGAAACTAAAAGAGTTGTGTACATATCTTTTTAATTCACTAAGGATGCCTCTTCGAATTTATAAAAAAAAAAAAAAATCTTTAAAACATACTGACATGAATCAAGGCATATATCCAATATAAGATTAACTTCTTTGGGAAGAAAGAAATAAAACCAAATGAAAATATTCCTCAGATTCATTTCTTTTACTACTTTATTTCCTGTGCAAGGAGTATATTAGCAAGGCTATTGCATGCATATACATAGGAATAGAAAAATTCAACTCAATTCGAAATTATAGCTTTAAAAGTCCTGATAAGTAAAGTAAATGAAAAAACAAAATTTACACTCAGAACAAAGCTCGGAGCTACTAAATCATAATGCCAAAGGAAAAAAATAAGTTCACTTGACAATCTCAGCCCCCTTCAGCTAAAATCTTACCCATGATGCCTCCTTAAGACTACTTTGAAGGAAAAATCAAAATCACATAATATTCAGCATAAATCTAAAGCATCATGAATTTACTTCTTAATTAATCAACACTATAATTCAGGAGTCCATACTTTAGGCTGCCATTAATAAAGAGGAGACTTAGAAGATAAGATTGACAATTATCTACTGGTATTATTCAAGTATACAAAAAAATAAAAAGAATGCTGTGAATTTTCCACAGTTATGTTAACTTTATACTTAATATTAATATTTAAATAATTTAAAGTTTAAATTGTTTTTATGAACTGTAATTAAAGTTAGAAAGAAATTTGAGTTATCATTGAAATGACTTTCAAAAGAAAGAGCGCATTTTAGGTAAATATTCTATCATGTTATTTCACTTTAGGAGTTATTTCACCTTTAGGAAAAAGAAACATGAAATAATCATCTAATCTATACTTTCATTGCTCAATAAAGGAAAACTCAGATTACCCAGAAAACTTTTAAAGATGTTTTTATATACAGTTCCTTTGATAGATTACAATATATTAAGTCATCAGATAACAAAATTCAAACAATGCTTTTGTACAGGTCTAAAAATAGCATGTTATACTCTTAGTATTAACTTAAATGGTGAATAATGTAGCTAGGTCAAAACTACTGTTAGGTTTAGCTATCACAAACTAAACTTGGGCTTCAGGATTGAATAATGTAGCTAGGTAGCTAGGTCAAAACTACTCTGTTAGGTTTAGTGATCACAAACTAAACTTGGGCTTCAGGAGGTAGGTATAAATAGTATTTAAGTTGACACTGCTATGTATATGGCATACATTTATAAATGAATCATCTTTCCCTCTATGTCACGGCTTTCATATCTCTAGTAGTTTTTTGTTTAATTCACAACCTCCGGTGGGAACTGTGAAAGTCCGGGTAATAGATGAAGAAATAAATAAAGCGGATCAAATACAATCAAACTTTATTAAAACAAAGCTTAAAGATAATGCATGAAATCCACCAAATTCTACTGCCCATGATTTGAAAACTATGTTTTCAGGTGGGGCTAAACTAGCTGTACAGTTTCATCCTGAATAACTCTGTGCTTATACTGCAAAAGAAAATCAGCAGTGGCCATATGGCCATCTTTGAAAGGGAAGTTTCCCAAAATAAGCATGGTGGAAAAAAATGTATTTCAGTGACCTTAGTATGTTTTTAGTGAAAAAATTTAAGTATGGAAAATTATACCCACTAATTTAAGAATTTACCAGCAAGAATGAAAAACCTTCCAGACTATGATCAACCAGGTGCTTGCACTTTTCACTGGATACTAATTGGCAGAACCTCACTGTTTCCTATGAAGTTAATGGTTTCTAAATGACTGTCCACATTTTAATATCTATTATGCCTTTTGATATCAAATACAAACTACATACAGCCTAACTTTATCACTATGTCATTAAACTTACTAACATGACCTTGTTCTAATACATTTAGGATCCACTTTAACTCATTAATTTCTTTATCACAACTCTCAATCTCCTCCCTCATTAATTAGGTTAGGGTTTTTTTGGTTATGCTTCTTTTAAATAATTTCATTAGGTGTAGACTAATTTATGGCTTTCATGACATTATTTGAATTTGAAAAGGTAACTTCCAAATGTGCTTCCTCGGATGCCATTATAAAATAAATTTTGTACAAAGTTATTTCAAAACTAAAACTTGAGACAGTTTCCTCAAAGTATGCTAAAACCTGAAATATACACATATTATAATTATTAAAATAACAGAACCTGAAACCTCCTAAAAACAAATTTTACTCTCAAAATAGATGAAATAAAATAAATAAGAAATTTTTAAATAGATAAAATGCATTAAGTCATACTTTCTTCCTCCACATTAATTTTATCTTCAAACAAGGTGGAATAAAATAAAGACCTGAACATTATTTAAATTAAAACTTCAGTAAACAAGATTTTCACCATTTGTATTTTGTTTTAAAGCTTCAGGAAGTAAGAATAAGGACTCCGATGAGGTATTTGTTTTGCATAACTGGAACTATAACTTTAACTTTGTGCATTGGGCAGGAATTTTGTGTTTTGCATACAAATATGTATCCTTCACTTAGAATATTGCCGGGCACCTAATAGATGCACAATAAATATTTGTTGACTAAATGAATACTTTACAAAAAATCAGTTAAGAATAATCATCTAAAAGACAACAACAATCATCAGTTACTTTCCAGAATTACTGTACAAGATGATGTGTATGTAAAGGTTTTAGAACTAACCATTATCTGCACAATAATTTTTCTAGTTGAAACAATAGTCAAACAATGATCATTTCCTGATAATAAGAAGCAAATACTATGAACTTTTAAAAAGAAAGCTTAGAAATGAGCATGTTCTAAAACATTTCTTGGGATATAAAAGTCTTGATGGAATTCAGGTCATAACATACTTGGAAAATTAGGACTTAACAGTGTTTTTCCAGGTTTAGAAAAGCAATTCGGAAGCAAAAACACCCTAAAAACACAAAAGATATGTCTGAGCAGCAGGGCCAGAGTATTGCCTGTGGCATCTTTTAATCGGTTCTCTAGTGTTAGTTTTAGAGTTAAAAGCGACCAATTTGGAAGGGGCCTGCAGGGACCATTAATACCAGGTTTCTTTGCCCCGCATGTTTTCTCATACAGTAGTCAGAAATGTATAATACACAGTCTGGTTTTCTCCCTATATAATTTTAAAAATAAAGTGAGACTCCTAATGCTTCATTTACTTTAATGAGAAAAATCCTACAATGTTCCAAGAACGTTGAGAAAAGGTTTAGAGCATTTATCCATTTAAGACTGAGCTGTGAACCTCACATTATATGTGAAAACTAGAGTTCATTATGATAAAGACACTAAAATTAAGACAGGATATTTTATAACACCTAAAAGAATCAGGTGAAATCTAGGTAGAACAAAAAAATCAGGAATGACTTACCAAAAAGTTTAGTAAATCATTTTAGAGGAAATAAAGTATTTAATCATAATCAGAACATAAATTTTTGCCATCTAAAATATCATCACTGAATATGTTCTGGAAATAAAAAGGTGTATCCAGATTGAAAGGAAAAACAGATTTTTGGTCTACAGAAAGATTTAAGGCAAATATTTCCTAAACTTCATGAGAAAAATATTAATACAAACTATTGACTAGATTTGTAATTTTCCATACAAGAGACTATTAACTTAGTCACTGAGTCTCTTAATATTTCATACTTTTTATTTAATGATTTATCCTTACACCTTTAAGAGAAAATACAGGCAACTGATTTCTAAAAAGGCTTTTGGTTTATATACAGGCTTCTGGGGGTTGTTTTTCCTGCAGACTATTAAAAAAATCTTCAACACATGATCATTGCTACATTTAGGAAAATAAGAAATTTTCCAAAATTTGGGGCCAATAACAAACATAAACCTTAATAAAAGATACATCATTTCATAATTAAAAATTGTAATGCACACATGTAGTTAAAAAATTAAAAATGACACAATCAATAGTGTGAGTGAATAATTGTGCTCAGGCTTCTAACAACTTTGCTGCACCTTTGTGGCCCTTTGATTTTTCTAGTATGACTTGCCAATTAGAGTTACCTTCTTACTGGTACAGTGAGCATTTTGCTTTTGATTAACTTGAAAGTTGTTACAATTCCCCAGTTCAAAAAAGAAAAAGTGCTCATACACCCCAACATTAATATTCTCAGAGGCTAAGAGAGCTCATCACTAACCCTACATTAAATATACTGATAGGCGCATAGACTATTTTTCTTCAGGGGCTTTTTATGTATAGATGCACACATGTATTTTTTTTTAAATGGAGATGAGTTAAGGTATGTTAAGCTGGTGGCATCTATATATCAATTATATCATCTATATATCAATAACTCAATTATTCATGCAGATAAAGAAGAAAGGACCATCTTATGCTCAAAAATGATGTTCATGATCTAAAAACATGTTATATTAATTTATGCAAAATCATAAAACATCAATAATCACTTCATTATTTGTAAGTAGAAGAAAAGAAATACCATAATCTCTTAAAGATTCAGTGATTCTATTCTGTTTCTTCCAGTATCTTATAAAAAAGATTATAGAGCTGACTGCAGAAAAAATAAATAGGAAAAAAAAAAAAAAACAAACCCCAGCAAAATAACGCATAGATGAGTATTCACAAAGGTTTATGAAGAATATGAAAGTATTGCTGTAGCTCAGAGCAGAATCACTGCACGGGCTGTGACATCTGATAAAGTTATCATCCAGTTAAGTTTACATAGGGCTAAAATCAATGATAAAGCAATGAGGATTATTAAGGGAGAAAAAGAAAGTCACTGACTATGGAAAGAAAATGATCACTTCAGTACCCAATGCCTCTAAATGAAAGAGCTACTGTGAGGATGGCAAATGTGCTCACCACTTATGGCCACCCTGGAACAGAAAAAGGAAGTAAAGAAGCAATGAAGTAAGAAAACTAAATTTCTCTTTAGGGAGAAAAGAATAAAATTAATCTCTTATGAAATCTCTTAAAAAAATTAAAAGAAAAGTAAATGTAAAAATCTATTATAACCTTTAACTCCGATGGCTAAAAACATTTGGGAGCACGTGACGAACAGCAGACCAGACTGAACTTCTAGAAATATAGATTCGGTAAATAATTACTTGATCACTGAAACTAGATAAAGATGTGAGCATTAGTGGAAAAAAGAATGCAAACAGTCATCATGTAAAAATCAAAAGGGCAAAAATATGGGTACAAGTTTCTCCAAAGAAAGAAAGACAGACATAAATTAGATATGGACGATGGTATTTCAGCCTTTTTGGGAAAAAGTGGTTAAACTTTAGAGAATGAGAGTAAGGGAAAGGAACTCTTAATCTAACATATGAACCATTAGTGATATTATATTGCAAAATAAAAAGTGATAAATTATATAGGATAGTTTTTTTCTAGAATAAAAATGTAAAGAACCAACATCCATAGCCTAAGCCATGATTACAGCTACTAGGTTTTCGTTGTTGTTTTATTTTGGGGGGTGGGGCGGGGAGGCGTGGAGGGGCATTACACTGAGGGCATTACAGGAAAATGTAATAAGATCAAAAAAAAGAAAAAGAAAGCAGCTCATGGGAAAACAACATATGCTTCAATAATGAAAACTGTCTGGATGACATAATTTTCTAGTATATTTTAAAATTTTAGGAAAATAGCAATAAAATAAGCTTCTAATGATAAGTTTATTAACAACTACCCACAAATTGAAGAAAGGAAATAAAAGAAGTTATAAAACTAATTTTAACATGCCTTGTCCTGTTTTTGCCTAAATGTAGTTGAAAATCTATCTAGTCACGTAAGTTCTGTATGAAATGGACTCCATAGGTCAAAACATTCTAAATTACATCATCAAAATTATCACACAGCTTCAATATAACATTTGGCAACAAAATTAATCAAATAATTATTAAGTAGATATTTATACTTAATCTGTACATATACATGTGTACAGTGTATACAGTGTGGATTCATATATGATTTAAAATGTTTTTCTTAATTTTACATGTAACTAAAATAATAAAGAATATACATGTATCCAACTGAGATTTAAATTTGACAACTGCTGGACCTCATTTGTTAAAGTAACAAACTAGGAAAGAAGAAAATATGCATAAAAACTCATTTTACACATACAAACTTTTGGCAAACATATAAATAAGGGCACCTATTTCCAAAGCATAAGATAATAAAGCATATACAAGAAAAGTAATTCCAACGTTTTCATTTTTATTGTAGTTCAGTGTAATTATTAAGTTAAAATCTTACTTTAGGGGGAGCCAGTTTTAAGCAAATTCAAATATTTTTTCACTGGCAAATTTCGTTATTACTACGACTACTCTTTTAGAGCTATGTATTTTCTTCAAAACAGCTTAAGCCTGTGTGCAGAATTTGGATCACGTACCCACGCCTCCGTCTGGACGGGCCTGATGTTGGTCAGCAGCACCTCTTCGTAGTTTCCATAATCAATGAATTTAACAACTGCTGTCATCCCTGAAGAATGGAGAGCTTCGACTTCTGCTCGGTAAAACTGAGGAGACAAAAAGAAGTTTTAGATACGACAATCGACATTGTCTCAAAGGGTAATATTTGATGGAAATGCAAATCATCAAGGTGTTGGACTGTAATTTTTTTTTGAAAGGCAATTTTTTAAATTAATTTTTGAGATATAACTGACTTATAATGTTGTATTAGTTTTAGGTGTCCAACGCAGTGATGTGATACATGAATATGTGTAAAATGTTTATCACATTAAGTATAGTTAACATCCATCACCATGGATGGTTACAGAATTCTTTTTGTGATGAGAACTTTTAAGATTTACTCTTAGCTACTTTCAAAATTGCAGTTTTTTAAAGACAATAATTTATAAGAGAATATTTTTATAAAAGAAAACTTACCTATGGATAATCATAAATTGGCTAAAAAAAGATAAATTATCTCATCCATGTGAATTCTGAAGAGTAGTAAGGTTTCAAGACAGAACTAAGAGGGTCTGTAGAGAAGAATATTCACATGCTAATGGGTGTAAAAAAAAAAACTAGTGTCATGCTTTGTTGTAGCCACTGAAGCCCTCTGACTAACAGACAAGTCTTATGTGCTAATCAGAATATATAACTACAGAGCAATTTACTTAAAAAAACAGAAATATATGACCAAAATACATCTCAAAGAAAAATGCTCTTTGCTGCCATCATCACAGGCAGGTGGGGTAAGGTGAGGATCTCAGGTAAAGAGTAAGCACATGACTCCTATCCAGGATTTATAGGATTTGAGACACTGCAAGACCAGACGCTTTTATGTCATTAGTTTATCCAGTTTTATTTGGCGCTGGGAACTAAAGCACATTATAAACTCATAAAGAACTTAGAATTTATTTAACAACGACGATTTAACAATTTATCTGTTTAGGTACCTAGGAGTAGGTCAGCTGATTGGAGTACTCCTCCACTATAGGTCAACCCATTCAAGACCCAAATCATAGGTTTGAATGTTGCTTAGTAAACATAAAAGAGAAATGAAAAATTACTTACTCTTCAGGAATGTTTTCTTCAAATTAGGTTAAGGTGGATGCTCTATTATAACATTGTCTAACAGTATCCCTTAATAGGCTCATCAGAATCAGAAAATGCTAAAGGCAACAGAAATTCTTATTCTCCATAATCTTCTAAACTCTGAGTTACACTGGATGTACCAGGAAAGAATCTGTTTTTACTGATTAACTAGCATTTCATACTATAAAGGTTATGAAGTTAATTCGTGGTGTTTCATTCCCAGGTCTGGATACCAGGAAGTTTGGACACCCGATGCTGGAATTTTCCTCATCTCAGAGTTCTCGATATACATTCCCATCTCTCCCTTCTTCCTTTGTTTCTTCGGCCTCACACTTCCATGTTCTGTGAAGTGTTGAGAGTATTTCTGGACCTATGCTTCTTGTAAGCTTCTCAGATAATTATGTCAGTTCAGGTAAGTTCAACAAACAAGTCATAATAGATCCTAGGAAAATAAATTAGTTGACATCTTTTTAGAACTTACAGTTTCATAAAGACAATATGTGAAAAACGACTTCTATACAGTGTGGAAAGTACTGTAATAAAGGTGTAGTGACGTGGCACTTAACAAGGCTGAGGAGTTCGGGAAGAGCTTCCTGGGACAGAAGACAATGGATGTGGTTTTCAAAGGGTGAAGAGGGTTTAGTCAAGCAAACAACTGAGGAGAGTGTTCCAAGGGAAATTACAGAGACACGAAACATGAAGGTGAGTGCAGGAAACTACAGAGTTTAAATTAATTATGGCATGAAGTGAGAAGAGGGGTCAACCAACAGGAAATCAGACAGGACAAGAAGGTTAAGAGCCAGATGATTGAGGCTCTACATGCATATCAGAATATGCATTTATTCTACAGGTGAAAGATTTTAACCGGGAAGAATGACACAGTCTGAGACCAGAAGCACAGCAGTGGCGGTTTCACGGACAATTTTTAAAGGAATAGGGTTTAAGGTGAGGAGGCCAGCTTGGAGGTGGAGAGTATTCCAGCTGAGGGGGCAGAGAGAGCTGAACTAGTTATGGCAGTCTAGAGGAAGAAGAATTGTACCAAATTCTCAAATCCTTCCAAAAAAATAAAGCCGGATTTTTATTTATAAAAATAAAAACAAGATATTATGAGGAATTTTTTAAATCCTAGATTATACCAATTGATTAATTAGCTCCAAAATATCATTATAATGCAATTCAGATTATGACTTCTCAATGATAGGTATACCCAATGCCTTTTCTTACCCTGGTCTCTGGCTAAAAATTGGAAAGTTGACTATTCTTGACAAGACATTTAAAAGCTATCTCTCAAATAAGATGGTTTCAGAAGATAACTAATCCCATCTTCTTCAGAGAGTGAATATTGATAACCTTATTTTCTAAATGGTATAATCTGTATAGAGCCCACAATCCTTCACTCTAAACTGGAAAGTATATATCCAATTAAAATCAAAGTAGTCACCTTAGAAGATCATCCAATTATTCTAATACTCTAAAAGCTCAAAGCATTTTAAGAATTATTCAGTACAGTAGTCTTTCAGAAGCTATATTATATTCTTTTGAATATATTCAGTAGAGGCAATAAATGAATTCAGTATTGTTGAGTTTTTGAGACAATTACAATTAAAAGCAAAGTTTTATTAACAATCTCATCAGGATTTGAAGGTATATAGATAACAGCACAGCCAGAACTATTTGATATATCCCAAGCTCCTGACATTTAGCAGCTGCTCAATTATGGTTTGTTGAATACTCAGTATTTGTTGAAGAATTTGACTGCTAAGTGTAATATTTGAATATCTGTAGGTTTGTTATTCTCCATTGCTTTACTTGTTTCTGATCATTCATATTCTCTCTCCCTTTTTAACCATGCCTCATAATTTTTTATAGGATGCCAGACATTGCAGATAAAATATTGAAGAGGTTCTAGAAAATGTTACTTTTCCCAAAAAAGAGGATCAGATTTTGTTTCGGTAGGCAGATATCCTTGATCTCATAAAGGGTTGGTTTTAGGCTCTGAAATGGCTCATTTTTAGTAATTTTGTACTTAATACTAGGGTACAACTCTTGTGGAGTTTTAATGGAAAGCCTGAGTCATTTACCAAGCCTTTCAAATATTATTGAACTTGAACTCCAATCATTTACTTCCTCTGCTTGTCAGGATCACTAACAACCCCGCGCTGTCCAATATGATAAAATATTTTCCATCTTCACCTTAATCAACATTTCACAGGAGCATCTGACACAAGGCCTACTCTATAGGTACTTAACTACAAACCAACTCTGATTTCCAACCAGTTCACTCTTTCTTGCCTCTACCATGAGGGAGAAACAGCTAAACAGAAGTAATCCACCACTACCCAAATCAAATAGCTCCTGTATTTTGGAAAGGAAGTAGTTTGAGTTACAAGAAATAAGAGTCTGAATAGTAAAGAACACCTGTATTTGCTTTCCAAGCTCCCTAATAGCCAGGACATTGCCATGTAAAATAGTTCCAGCTAATGGGATTGTCTGTTGGTATTTCTGGGAAGGCTTTTGCTTTTCTGGAAAAAAGGAAGGAAGGAAGGAAAGAAGGAAGGAAGGAAAAAAGGAAGGAAGGAAGGAAGGAGGGAGGGAGGGAGGGAGGGAGGGAGGGAGGAAGGAAGGAAGGAAGGAAGGAAGGAAGGAAGGAAGGAAGGAAGGAAGGAAGGAAGGAAGGAAGGAAGGAAGGAAGGAAGGAAGGAAGGAAGGAAGGAAGGAAGGAAGGAAGGAAGGAAGGAAGGAAGGAAGGAAGGAAGGAAGGAAGGAAGGAAGGAAGGAAAGAAAGAGGAAGGAAGGAAGGAGGGAGGAAGAAAAGACATAGGTAGCACTGTCTCCTCTCCTCTTTTTAGCCTTGAATTAAAACTTGATAGTAGAGATGCTGCTTTTAGACAAGAATTATCTCACATGCATACAAAAACCTTAAAAGAGCATATGACCCAGTTATACCACCCTGCACCTCTCATTGCTGGCATCACCAGGTAACACCTAACACCCTGCTCATGCCCCGTCATTCACTGAACACAGTGGAGGCTGGTTCCTCATCTCAAGTCTTACCGCATCCTTTTAAAGGACCCATCCACATCTCCTAGTCTGAATTCCAGTTCCCCTGAATCTTCAGTTAACTTTATCTCCACTTCTCCTTTAACCACACGTACACTGTCGTGGGCACAGTCTTTCCTTATCAACTGAAAGTACTGTATTTACAAAACATTTACTTCAAACATTGATTTCTGTGACTTGATCCTCACATCTACCCAGGTCCCTTGCTCTATAACCTCCTTACCTGTTTTCATCACCCTGATGATATCTCTAGTCTCCACTCTACTTTTTTCCTATATAAGTGCCCCCTTCGGAATTAACTAATTAACATAGCCAAAGGATAATTATTAAATCCCCACACTGTAGAAAGAGTAGGGTTGCAGAGGAAAACTAGACAGACATAATCCTGCCTTCTAGGAACTTAACATTACGGTAGGGGAAAGAGCCATCAATCCAGGAAGCAAGACCACAAATGTTTACAAAGACTGGTAACTTTTAGAAAGTGAACAAGGCACTGACTGAGAAAGACAACGACGTAGGAGAAAAGAGGGGGCAGGTCAAAGGCAGCTCCTTCTAGGAAGTGGCATTTGAGTCCAGCCCTCAAGGATGAGAAGAGTAACGGGCAGAACACGCGGGGCCGCAGGTAAACCTGTCTGCCCTCTGCCTCACTGCTGGTCTCCTGCCTCTCGGCCAGGCTCCACCCATCCGATCGCTGTGTCCCCCTCGACCTCGGCTTCTATTTTTCCCTTCCCCTTTCTCTATAATGTAAACAATTTAAATTAGGCAATTTAGAATACCTGTATCAGAATCCATACATATATCCATAGTCATATAAATAAAACGATTTATTTGCAAAATTCCTTGAGAGAATTTTTTTTTTACAAATTAAAATAATAGTTTATTATTTATTTTTCTTGTATTTTTTTTTTAAATTTAATTGTATTATTAGTTTCAGGTATACAGTACATTGGTTAGACATTTATATAGTTTATAAAACAATCCCCCTAATTGCTCTTTCTCTCCCCTGGCCCTCCACCCAGCCATTACATTAATGCTGACTGCATTCCCTATGCCATGCTCCCATCTCCGTGATTTAGATGCAATCTGCAGAATTTAACCCTGTACCATTTAAGTGATGTTCTTCTTTGTGAATCAGTAAAATCCTACTAGAAAGAAAAGCAAACAATAGTGTAGTTGATAAGTAAAATAACTTATCAATGTCACTTAATCACTTTTACATTGCTATTCCCATATACAAGCTAAAACCAATCCTAACCTAACCAAATTTTATGGGACTGATTCTCTCTAAGCATCCATAAAAAATAATATTTTGTTTTTCCTTTTATAAATTATATAAGTATAAATGTGTTCATAGACTTTAAACAGGTACAAACGCACAACGACACTCACAGTCTCAAAGCAATGGCTTTCTACAGTCTCACTAGAATATCACATTTATTAATATTCATATACAATACCTTTATAGCACGCATACCTTATTGTCTTCCCAATAAAGTGCAAAACATTCATCTCCAGGTTTCCACAGTTTTGCATACTCCACAGGAATAGATGATTCTAGTACTTTTTCTGGTTTAATTGGCCCAGATCTTCTTTTGGGCGCGCTATTGTAAAATATTTTATCATCACAGGGTGTAGCAGTGACAGGTCCTGCTGGCTTAATAGGTCCTACTCGCCTTCCCCTCGTTGGCCTTTCT
This sequence comes from Pteropus alecto, assembly GCF_000325575.1. Classification (NCBI taxonomy): domain Eukaryota; kingdom Metazoa; phylum Chordata; class Mammalia; order Chiroptera; family Pteropodidae; genus Pteropus; species Pteropus alecto. Next base: position 1,022,013 of record NW_006437828.1, read on the forward strand.
GTCTCTCCGTTTGGAACACCAATGAAGCTATTAGTTCGGACAGGATTCTGGTAATCAGTATTTACATGAAAATGTTTTTCAATTTTTATACCACCGAAAGCTTCATTATTGACTGTTCGCGGTTTCCTGTCATAAAAATGATCAGGATTTGCTGTTTGGTTTTCTCTTTTCCCACGTTTCTGATTGTTATAGTCTATGGGTTCTTGAGGAAGAGGATTTTCTTTTGCCTCTGCATAGGGTGGACCTCTGCCTGGCCTGCTTTGCATAGAGTTATCCCTTTTTTTAAAAGCACCGTCACTGTGCTGAGAACTTAGAGGATATGATGAGGTGTCTTTAGTTCTCTCATATCTAGAATACGGTCTGTCACACCTGGGTCTCTCTTCAGCCCATACTTCAGACCCTGAAGAAGTACTCGGTCTTTCGGGACCTCTGCTTCTAGGGAATCCACTGCCTTCTAAAACTGCCTTTGAATTCTGAGTGTCTCGTTGAAAACGAGGAGGTTTTTCATTCCGTGGCTGTCTGGTATCATTGCGGGTAAGATATCTCGGTGGATTATTCTCTCTTACTCCATTCTGCTCAGTGTTCGACAATCTGTGTGGCCCCTGATGCAGATGCTGTGGTTGCGATTTAGGTTCTGAAAAGTAAAAGTATATCATATGCATATTAAAATGATGACTCTGTATTAATACTTATTTTAAAATGCCTAAGAATTATTATATTAATACAAAATTATCAAACTACTATTTTAGCATCTTCCACTATCTCCCTGCCTCATTGCCTTCAGCCCTCTCTGCTGTCTCAGAGTTCTGTATTTCTAATGTACAGCTACCCCAGTTAGGCATGCTAGTGAAGTAAAACAATGATGTGAACCGTGAAAAAAAGTGGATAATTTAAGAGCAATTTGTCTTTGTCACTGAACACCTGCATTCTTATAATATAGCTATCTATATATGAAATTCTGATAATTCATTTTCCAAGACATTAATGAAATAGAACTGCAAACTGCTAACTCAGAAGCTGCTATGTAACTGTGTAAGGACAAGCCTTGCTCAACTTCTTTCTGAATCCTGCTCCAATTCAGTAAAGAGTAGTTGCTACTGCCAGTCAAGCTCTAGCCTTCGTGCAAACGTTATTTCTCAAATCTTTCTGGGTCTGGAATTGCTAAGTGTTTGGATTACAAACAGATATCCTACTATAGAAAAGAGTTAATAACTTTCGTGACCTACAAAAGTAATTAAAAGCAGGTACTAATTGGAAATATAGAAATAAAGGTGTCAAAAATATGATTAGGAACAATAGTGCAGATAATGTCCAATTAGAAACGAAAAGTAGTGATATGGTAAATATATACTCATAGATAATTTAATGGCTCTTTTTTCACAGTGATTTCTATTCTATTTCAATTTCTACCATGTCATTTACACCTTCTTCCTCCATTGTTTCACACAAGCATGCCTAAAACATTATTACCAAAAATACTGACTGGCATTTGTTATACATGTCTTATTTCTCTTGTCATCTCATAATCAATACACGGGTCAGGATCATTCTTATATTTCCCCAGGGTCACGACATGGGCACTATTGACATTGTGGGTGAGACCGTTTCCTGTGTCGACAGAAAATTAACTTCTCAGACCTCCACGCACTAAATGCCAAAGCGCCCTCTCCCAGCATTCCTAGTCACTGTGACTCCCCGTGAAATTATCTCCACACGTTTCAAAACTGGAGGCAAAGAGGTACCAGATAAAATGTTTAGATCAACAGTGATAAAGAGAAGACCTTTAAAGGTTCCTGAGTGACAAAACAAGTTCCAGATTAAAGATCAATAACTGAAATGGCAAGAAACTTCTCACCAGAAACACTGGAAGTGAGAAGCCAATCTAACAGGTTTTAAATGTCTTTGAAAATCAAGGAACATCAATTTTCTTAAGTACATTTCTATATCTGGCCAAACCACCCATTAATTGTGACAAAGAAAAAAGATTTTTTTAAATGTGCAAGATATCAAAAATACTAGCCATGACCATTTACAGAGACTGTTTTTAAAACTTACATCCCCCAAGATCTGCTTTATAAATATAACACAAATATCTCATTTTTAACAACTGCAGTCGACATTAAATTTTTCTTCAGAAAGAAGAAAAATGGTCACCTTTAGTTTCCATGGGCATTATTTATTACCCAGGAGTAAAGATTCAGGGAAGCAGGAATAGTAGTGGACATAAGTGGTACACGAAAGAACATTTTCGGCAGAAAGCATACACTGGCATTTGTTTCGGTCATTATTAGAGAATAAAAACAGCAGCTGCTGCTTGTTGACTATCTGCAAAGTATTATTAGGCACCCCACACCTGCACTTTATGCACATTTTCGAAGAGTCCCCACAGTTGTCTTAGGTACACATGGTATGAGGTTTGTAATATTGAGAGGTAAAGTCCCTAGTGAACTGAATAAATTTTTCAGCTTCCAAAATAAGTCAAATATGAAGGTATTTTATTTGCTGCTAATTAGGTTTCAATAGACATCTGAGAAGTAAGCGTTTTAGATGTGCTGCATTTAGGGATCAATCTGTCGTCTTATTCCAGTTATGGCCACTAATATCTGCAATGGTCAGAAAGTACAAGTGTATGAGGTCATCACAAGAGTAACCGAGCATCCTGGACCACCGGTGGGGGTCTGGATGACCACGTACACAGAATGAGGGCTTCGACGAGAAATGACAGGGATGAGAGAATTTGATTTCAGTTCTTTTAAAAGAAAAAAAAGATTTTATAATCTATTGAATTAAACAAGTAATTTTACTAATAATGAACATACTCCATTTCCATTACTGTGCTGGGATAATATAGTGAGAAAAGAACCTATAAAGAAATTATTTTTTAATTGAATTGCTTTTAAAAATAAATTAAAATCAATGAAGAAGATAAAATTGTGCTTTTAAAAGAACATAGTTTTCATAGATATCCATTTCATAAAAGAAATAAAATAACGGTAATCCAAGAAATGAAAGTCCTTAAGTATTTCATCATTCTCAAATTTCCTTAAACCCAGTACCTTTTGTCTCAGGTAGTTAGGTAAAGAAGTCAGATGTAAAGTAAATAGTTTGAAATCGAGCTCATCTATTAAAAAATAACGGAATATGATCAACTGCTAAACTGTAGAAAAGGTGATTTTAAGTAAATGAAGAAACAGGTCCCAAATCAAATAGAAAGTTCCTCAGCTCTCAAGCACAGCCTCGTTGCTCTCTGCTGCCCTTCTCGAGGTGGCAGGGCAATTCCAAACTCCCCAAAATATGAATCGGCACCGTAGGCCCGGTCTGCAGCTGCTCTAACAGAAAACATATTGTGATAGCTTTCTGTATAACCAACAGAATAAAATGCATCAACTTTTTTTTAATGACTCGAAGGGGAAAGATGAAAGAAAACTGTACACAGAAATGGGCAATATTTAACATTAAATAGAAGAAAAAAAAAAGATTAGCAAAAATGATAAAAATCATCACAAATTTGCTAAAACTGTGCAAACATCTAAAAGATTAAAGTGATGAAAGCTCATATGAAAAAACTAATCAAAGAATACTGCACGAGTTTAGTTTGATTTGTGATAAAATGTTCCTATTATACCAGATGATAAATTTCAAAATGTATGTTTACAAGATAATTGATTACAATACTTTATATCACTGTGATTCAAAATGCAAGAATCATTAAGAATGAATTGATAAATTGTCACAAATTATTTGGGTCTGCATATAAAAATGTGCTGTATTAATCAGGCTTCTTAAAATATTAATACTTTTTTGCAAGATATTCATTTTTCAGTCACAGCTGTACTTGCATTTTACAGGAGAAAAACAGGTACATTTTATTTCTTCATTTTAAGACACTTACCCGAAGAAGTGAATTAATGTTTACTAAGATTTTACTACGTGCCTGACTCCACTTTAAAGGTCTTTTGCCTACATTATTTCATGTAATTCTTACCACCCTGAGGGGCTATATTATCATCTTTATTTTACAAGTGTAGAAACAAAGCAAAGTTAGCAGCTAGAAAATGTTGAAGACAGAATTTAAACTCAAATCTAACTGAAGCCCACAATTTTTCCACCATGCCAAGCCGCCTGCCCAGAGAAAAAAAAAATTAAACAGAACATAATCAACAGCATGTTAGCTACAATTTTATCACCTACATCTGTTCATTTCTGATGAAATGCAGAAATCACAAAAGCTGTTTCACAATCCCTGATGGGCTAAAAAAATAGAGTTGTATATTAGGACTGCCAGGATCCAGACCTAAAATTAATAATCTCTTTCCATTAAAGCAGAAAAAGCTATAACTCCTATTAATAGTTGGACTGGTATTTAGAAGCTCACAAACTGGCACTTAGAGAGAGCATAGTATGTAGGGTACGGCCTCCAGATAGTTATAGCACTGGTCTGCCACTTAGTAGTTCTGTAACAGGCAAGTTACCTGACTTTTCTTCTTTAAGACAGAGCAAATAATAGTGCCCACGTCAGAGGACTAAGTTAATACATGAGAAGTACTTAGAACAGTATCTGGCTTTAATAAGCGCTCAATAAATGTTAGCTGTCATTGTTATTACTGTGATTATTAGCATTTTAATTATCTAAGTAAACATAATTGATTTCCTCAGGAAAAAAAACAATACTTGGATGATAAGGGGCTTCCCTATTCACAATCTTCACCATCACCAATCCCCACTTTTAGTTAGGACCCTCGCCTTGCTTTAGTTTTTTGTTTGTTTGTTTTCTTGTTGAAAACAGGATAGATAGAATGCTTTGGTAAAAACTTGTATATTGTAAAATTATCAAAGTCATATTATAGATAAAATTTAGATATATTAGAAAGTCAAAATCTTACTCTAATACTGTTTTTCACTTAAATTTGTATAAACATTCCACAGATAAAATTTTTTCTATATACCTTCTAAATTTTTCTATATTAAAAAGTGCTAAGAAACATTTTAAAAAGTAAAAATCATTAATAATCTTATTAGAAAAATGTATAGAAAGTTCTACCTTCTGCCAATCCAATGCCACCTTTGGGGACAGCCCCCATTAACATTTCGGAGGTTATTCTTTCTTTTTACATAATTCATACATACACATCTCTAGACATTTTATTTATTTATTTATTTCTGTTACCAAAAATGCACTCATGCACATCTTATAGGCTGCAATATATTTTTTAAATGAACTGTATATCATGGACATGTTTTCAAGTCAATGCATAGAGGTATCTTACTCATTTAAACACTTTAAATATTACTACATATTAACCAAGTTGAGGATGGGGTCGTCTTAATCTTATTCATCTTTGTTTTTTTCCAGTGCTCACCTACAATAGTTAGGCAAACAGACTGCACTCAGTAAATATTTTCTGAAGAAAGATACAATGACTAAAAACAATGGGAATGAAACAAGCCTCCAGTTCAAAATTACTACCTAACACTGTCACAGAGCTCAGCTAAGGCTGCGACATTGAAATAGAAAATGTACTCTTCTGTTTTGCTTGCTGTAAGAACGGGTTTGCATCAAAGCACACTGGGATAGATTTAGACTGAGTTCAAATGACTACCGAAAAAGACTGCACCACACACAAACGCTGAGCTCAAGACCAATTAAATTCATTCTCCCACTTCCCAGTGATGCATCTCTGACAAAGCACGAAGAGCCCCAGTCTCTTCATCTGTAATGTGTGGATAATGATACTTACCACAGGATTATGAAGGTTCGATTTGAAAATATTTGTGAAATTGCTTTTCTCATGGATCCCTACAGGGTCTTTGGAATTAGACTGACCATTGGAACTAAATCCCAGTCTTATCACTGAGCAGCTGTGCGACCTTGTAAAATTCAGATGCCACTTACCTCATTCCTTCATTTAGTTTCTCTATGCTATAGTTACAGAACACCAGCTACAGACAGGCATGAACACTGCTGTAGTCACTACAAATGAAGCAGCGGGAAAGAACCATCACCTCTCTGGCCCGTGGTGCTTTAGGTATAATGGAAAGAGGCAGATAACATAAATAAGTAACACAGCTTAGAACTGTGGTAAAGCATATGAAAGAAATACATAGACTGTTTTGATAAAACTGGGAGTAGTGGGGGATACACTAATTAGGCAAAAAAGTCCCCTGAAGAAGTGGTGCTTCAACTGAGCCCCAAAGGGTGAAAAGAAATGCAGTGACGGTAGGAAACAGTGATCCTTGAAAGAATAGCGTGTACACGATCCTGGGCTAGAAACTTGCTTCAAGAAGGTCATATGTTGCCAAAAAAAATCTTTTGCAGGGATAATTCTAAATAAAAATATAATCATCAGTAATTATTAATTTCAAAAAGAAAAAGGTTGCACAAACCGACACCCCCAAAATTGGCGTCCATTATAAATACATAAAGACACCAAATCCCAGAAAAATATGGACACAAGAATTAACATCAGTTATAATCAGTCACGGTGTTTATCCTCCATTGGTTACTCAAGATATAAAGTTGTTTTCCTGTTCTCATTAAATTCTTTTGTAATGATGACACACATTAAACTTAAGGCTAAACTCACAAATGAATATACTTATGATATTCAATGTTTAGAGAATTATCTTTTAACATTGCTAATCTTCTTAATAAAACATAGAAAACTCAATGAAAAAGAAATTAGGGGACATAAAGCATAAGATGATGCTATAAATGTACAAATCGTGAGAACTCTGGGAAACTGCAACACCCAACAACACAACTACAAAGACACCCTCTCTATCATGCCAAAAGGCAGGCAAGGTCCGAGACAAACAAAGGTTCTTACAAATGCCAAAAAAAAAAAAAAAAAAAAGGAAAAGTTTAATTCAGCAAGTGTGTAAAATTCCTCATACAGCTGAACAACTAAAGAGCTTGTCGCAAGGCACAACTATGACAGTCCCATTTTACAGACAGGGAAGCTGAAGACACTTGACCGGGGTCATGCAACTGGCTGGGACCAAGCGGTCAGGGTCCAGGCCCCCATGGACTTTCCCGCTACGTGGCCCCAGCACAGCGGGCACCAAGCTCCTAGCGTGAAGGCGGCAGCAGCTGCAGGATATTGTCAGTGTCCCCTTATTGGCCCCGGATCAGGATTAACATTAAAAAAATTTGCTGAGGTAAAAAAATATATTTGTGCAAATCGATCCATTAAGTGAGAATACATCTGTTTAATTTGGATGACTTTCCTCCTTTTCTTTATAAACAGATTTCAGGAATATGGTTACATCACAAATTTCATAGCTAAAATATTACATTAGATTAATTTTAATTTCTCTTTCGCCTTTGAAAACATTAAACGCAAATTCTGTGACGTCCTCTTCAGAGGGCTTTTCTAACTACGGTTTCACTGTTTTTCCACCAATTATTAACAGTCACTCTCAGAGCTTTTCTTACCGGTTGAAAAAATAAGTCTTGTTCTGAGCATTTTCAATTTATGATGATCACGTATGCAGCCAAGCCTGCTCAGTGCCTGAACATGTCTCAGGTGTCTCTGCTGTACCTTCTCCTCAGGTCTCAACTTAGACTTCACTTCCTCTGGGAGGTCCCTCGCCCCCCACGCCCATGGGGACCGAGCCCAGTGACCCTCATCTGTGCCTCGGTAACGTGCACAACAGTGGCATGGACAGAACTGCCCAAACCACTTTCCACTGCTAGACTTTCAGACCTCTGAACTGTGCTCTGTTTACCAACATGTCCTTTCTAACATAGTTCCTGGCACACAGTAGGCCCCAGGTTAATACTGTGGGCTGAAAAAACGACCATTTACAATTTCCTAGTATGGATATGCATTGCTTTTATGAAGGAAAAAAAAAACAATTAAAAAAAAAAAAGCTTATTTGTAATTATTACCTTCTACTCACATTATCTCGGAGGCAAAATCTCTTATAGTCCTTATTCTCTGTATTTTCCTAACAACTTTCAAGAAAAAAAATAGCTGTGTCACCTCTCCGTGAGTACAATGCTATCTTTCCCCGATTAGGGAGAACTAAAACAGGAGGTGAGGATATGGGGTATGGTGACATTGCTCTGTAGAGTCTATCATGTTCCTTTTAGTTCCTACGTTTTACACAAGTCATCACCCTTAATTCTAATGCTCTGAAATCCTAAATTACAAAGGGCCACTTTTCCTTCTTACCAGCCCTCGTGTGTATATAAGCAGTGTGGATCACACTTCCGTGTTTCTTATAAAACTCCTGTCAAATTGGATTATTTTCACCTTCCTAGCATAGCCTGGACGTCAAATAACACGACACTTGTTTAATCAAATGTAGCGCTGCAGTCTCTATCATTCCCATACTAACACTGCCATCAATGCCTTCAGTTCACCTGTACCTTTGGTGTCCTTGAGTAAGTCAGTCAAGTAAAGCTCTCTCGTTGGTAAATTGGGCATTTATACACGAGACACTAAACTTGTGAGTAAAAAACGATTTAAAAAGAATAACTTCATGTTATTTTTACTTTAACTCAAATATTAATGTTTAGTGAAGAAAAAATACTGGAAAAATCAACTAAACATACAGAATTGGAATTTATTATCGAACTTGTAAAAACTAAAAAGGATGATATGGTAGAACTATTGAAATTGTCATATAAGAAGCATTAGTCAAGTGCAAAAAATTAAACTTAACTTCTGTGATCTTTTATTCCAAGCTGACTAATATTTTTCAGGATCATGAGCATAATCATTTAGATTCAACATTATCTTTGCAACATGTGTCCTGCACATTTCACAAAAAACTAGAGCGAAACTCTTGCAATTTGAAGCCAACACATGCTAGTGAAATCTGAAGCCACTTTAAGGGGCAGAAAAATAAAACCGAATTTAAAAAAGAAAAACCAAAGGAAGGTCCATTTCTGGGCTCACATACTATTTTTTAAAAGTTACAGTGTCATGGTACAACAGGTTGCCTCCTGATGTACAAGCTAATTCAAGCAGAATAGCTGAAATCACTGCTGAGCACTCACTCAACAAGTAAAGCAAAACAGAAACAAATCATTAAAGATATTTGTGACAAAATGATGGTGTTATCTGATTAGTACATGAATTCACATTATCACAGAAGCATAACGCTTTTTAATATTCCTATGTCTATATTTAAGCCAGTTTATACATATTTTTTTAACTCAAAATTCTCAAGTAATTTTCTTAATTATACGAATCAGGGCTTATTGTGTAAAATACATTTAAATATTGTGTATATTTTTTAATGATCGCAAAACTCATTGGCTATAGAAATTTGCCTATCAGCTCAAAATTTATATTCTTGTTTCCTTCAAAAATTATTTCCTCTTTAAATTTATTCTGCAGGAATTCTGACTTAAGATTACAAAGCATTAAACCAGGGACTATGTCTCATTCCCATCAGGTACATATAAATACATGTGGTTATTAAATACTAATTTTTTAAAATATATAATAAAAATAAAATACAACCTTTAAAAAACATGATATAATAGGCAGGAAGAGAAATCACTCATCACTCCACGACTACAGCATAATGTTTCCCTGCTATATTAAATATGTTCTTTCTTACCACTCCCTTCAAAATAATCATTATAATGTCCATATAACATTTATCTATACTGGATATCTTTCAGTTTGTCTTCTAACCCCACCACTTCACTGACACTATTTTTGTCAAGGTCCCCAATCAGTGGTATGCTGCAGCTAGCTTGAATATTGTACAAGAGCTGACCATCAAATTGTCAGAAAATCTGCAGGCTAGATGTTAAAATGTTGATAGCTGGAAATCAGCCATGGTGGGAACATTTACACTGCGGACATGAGCAAAAGCTAAAAATCAGGGCATCCCTCCTTGACTCTCATCTCTTCTCCAAGAACCAGCTGTTACACATTCAACAGCACCCTGCTGATGCTGCATAAAAACCCAACAGAAACTTCCCATCCTTATCCCTCAGCGTTCTCTCATGCTCTTCCTGCTTCCTTGGCAGCTGTCCGGGTCTTTGGCTGGCTCCTACGTGTCTCCTTGATCTTCAAATGCCTGCCTGATACCTCTGATTTTTAAAACTTAAAGCATCTTAAAATTAAACTCTTGATTGCTCTTCTGCTCCCCTACACCACAAAAAAAAACTAATACGTGCTTAGAAATGCATCATGGTAGAAAGAATTCTGAGTTGGGAATCAGATAGACAAAGATCCAAATTCTTTTCTTCTTATGGGTAAGATGTTTTATCTCTTCAAATCTATTTATTTGTTAAATGAAAATAACAACATATATTTTGCATTTGTAGATGATTAAATGATTTATTTGTATGCACAGCACCTAGCACAGTTCCTGGCATATAGCAGATGCTCAATAAATAGCACCTATTACTTTATTTTATGGTCAATAAATGTTTGAAATGAATGGACACTTAATTGAGGAGGGAAACAGAAGAATGGCAAAAATGAAAAGAGGCTCATGTTCTAGTATTCTGAGAAAAGCTATATCCATCTTCTATATATCTAAAAACCCGAGAATATTAAGTATGTATCAAAACTGATAGCATAGTTAACAAATCTTAAAAATATGTATGACAAGTAACTTAACTTCTATACATTAATCTGAAAAAAATAATCATCAATATGTAAATAATTTAAATAAAAAATATTTTAAAGGTTGTTATAACAAAATTTGGAAACAACTTTCAAATTACTAACAACATAAATGGAGTAACAATTGATGATGCTGAGAGAAATATATAATTACACAGAAATGTGGTTATATTATATTGTTAGGGCCAAAAGCAGGTGATGTAAATATGATCTCATAAATAAGAATGAAAACAGAATATAGTGATGAGATTATAAGCTGTTTCCTTTTCTTTTATTTGTTTCTGTATTTTTATTTTTTTTATTTTATCAAGGAACACCTATGCAACAGAAAAAAATACACTGCTATAATACTGGATAAAAAATTAATTAACTGTGTTCTTGGTTTCTACCTTTATACTGCTCTTTTGCTCTAAGACATGCTTTAAAAAGTATATTTCAAATTTATAAGCTAATTTAAGTCTCTATATGTTACTTTTAAAATTTTTCATCTATAGCCATGCCCTGAAAAAGCCCGATCCCATCTGATCTCGGAAGCTAAGCTGGGTCGGGCCTGGTTAGTACTTAGATGGGAGACCACCTAGGAAGACCAGGTGCTGTAGGTGTAAAAAATAAAAAAATAAGAGATTGTAAATTGACAAGGTCCTTGCAATCTATGAGGTCAACCAAAAGTTGCCTCGCCTAAAAAAAATAAATAAATAAATAAATAGATAATAAAAGTCAGTGAAGATTTAAAAAAAATTTTTTTCACTAAAGTTCCTTAAGTCCACATATAATTTTCTATACATAATTAATTAGCAAATTCAAATAACTATTAAATTTACATTCATAATTAGGACATTACATGTGCAGCACGTAGCGTATTTTTACTTCCCACCTGGTGTTTTGTTTATCTTTAAACTACTTGGCCTCACTGCCCTGACACAAATAAAATGTCAGGTGCTATGTTGTCAGAATGCTTGCAAATCAAGGGACCCCAACGTCATAATGACATAGACCAGAGAATTTCAAACTAACTCTAGCAAAGGACCAAGGGTTTTGTTGTAGTTGTTGGTTCTGATTTTAATTTCCAACTGTTGACTATTATTTTATAAAATGCAGTAACATATATTGAGGCTCTGTCAAACTGCTAACAGAGTTTCTGAAGACTTATTCTCAATTTCCATCCTGATCTGTATGTATTCGTGACCAGACACTAAGCAGCCCTGGCGTAGACTATTCACTGTTTAGGTGACAAATCCACAGAACAGAACTGGAAACAATTCTAGTGAAGCTTAAAGCGCTATCTAGAATTCTGGGGTAAATCTGCACTTTAATAAGAATGCAATGATAGGAAGGAATCAGTCCTCTAAGAAAAAAAGTCAAGGACTGGGAAGGCCACTGGGTTGGGGAGGAGGAGAGAGAAAGTGGCAGGTAGTGTGTAGATACTACACATTCTCTCTGTTGTGCTGACAGCTTATGACTACTCACACAGCAGCCATTAATCCCTGGCTTCCCAACAGGCACTCCGCCATCGATTTCCATCAATCGGCTGCACAGGGAAACGAGGAGCAATGCTGTTTGATGCAATTAGATGTAAATACATACCACAGTCAATACCTGGATGATCTTTTCTTGAGGAAATGCTTCACAAGAACATCTGGCCTGACACATACATATTCTCTCTCTCCTTGACCAGTTTCCTGCCTCTCCAATTAAGCTATTGCTGTTATATCGCATTTCCTTCCCGCAGTCCCTATTCAGTCTTCAAAATGCTAACTATAAATCCATAAACCAAACTATTTAAACTGACTTGAAAGTTGTTTAAAAGAAAATGAAACAAAAACAAAAGAGACATCTTCTAACGACTATCAGAAGCCTGTATCTTCATGTGAATTACCTATCAACCATTACTACTTTATCTGCCAACATCTAAATATATTATTTACATTGGAATATTATGTAGAATTTGAAATTATGCAGTACTGTTAACCAAATAGTATCTCTGACAAAATCCACAGGAAAGAGTAATGGAACTCCATAAAAACAGTGTAGATAGTATAATCTGTATTTTATTCCGCCACTGAGAAGAGTCAATGGATTATGTTAAGCAAGGGGGTAGTAGGATCAAATTTGCATTTTGGAAGATTACTGACAGCAATATGGAGGATGGAATGACAGAGTTCCACAAAGAGTTAGTGGGGGATTGAGGACCTGAAATGAGGTAGTGGGGAATGGAGATGACAGTGGAGGATGCTGTTGCTACTTCTACTGCTAATGATGATGATGATGATGGTGATGGCGGTGGCGGCCTATGTGTCAAGCACTGTGCTTAGCATTTTATATGCATTATCTAGTTCAATCTTCTCAGCAGCCCTGTAACTTAGGTGCTATTATATTTCCCAATTTCCCAATAAAGAAATTAAAATTTAAGAGATTCTGTAACTTGCCCCAAAACACACAACTAGTAAATACAAGAACTGTGAGTTAGGATAGTGGTAGAATCAGCTGTATTTACCTGCCCCAGGACCCTATCCCATTCTCCCCTCCTTCTGGTAACAGAACCCCACTTTGAGGCAAGAAGTAGTACTGGGAACTACTCCTTCCTCTTTGCGTACAATCCTCACGGAATCAATTAAGACGCCTGTGCTTCCTAAGAAGGGGGCAGATACAGATGTAAGGAGATGGACAGTCTTCTTCCATCTGATCTCCTAGGTGTAAGGACCATTTGCTTGTTCCTGAGAAATATTTTTTATTACCTTTTATCCCATATTATGGATGGAGATTTAACACCAATAGCTGTAATGCTCTTTTCTCCAAGTTTCTTTGGGCTTCTGTTCCGGCCACTGCCCACATGCTAAAGCCAAAACCCAGTGGGACTCAGGTGAGCTTGGGGAATCAATAATTATATGATAAAAGGTATCTACATTTTCCTAGAAAAATGTGCTTGCAAAATTGAGATAAGTCCTTTTACCTGCATATCTTTATATGTCATTATGCCACCTTATATGTTGGCCTGATGCTATGCCTGAAGCTACCTAGGCAATCTTTGCTACCATGTGAAGGCAGTCTATCAACATACAAAAAAGCAGAATTCTGAGACAGAGACTTTCCAGCTATATGAGTAAGTAGGATGATACAAGTGACAGAACTTTATACGTGAAACATGTTTAGTAAAAGAGAGATGCAGGGTAGTGAAAGTCTCCTCACCCCCTAATCGCTGTCACTTCTCATTGTGCAGTTAACCCTGCTGCCTTGGAACTGAGACCATCTAACTGATGAGGCCGACCCGACGCTTTTAGAGAACTTGGTATGAAAATGTGAGATGATGGAAAGTGTTGGTTACTTCTTGCTTACCGCCTTCAGGAAATCCTACAAGAAAGAAATAAGCTGACAAGTTTGAAAGCAGAAAGGACACAGAAGCAACTAGCTAAGGAGTGCTCTTCTCAATGATTACCAAGAAGCCCAGAACACAGAGCATCAGATAATCATGCTTCTTGAGGGCTAACAGAATTCCATGAACTCAGAAATAACAGGGGGAAAGTGGGAGATGGGACTGGGTCCTAGAAAGGGAAACTCGATAACCCTGACCATGTCCAACATTCACGAATGGTGGTTGAGCTCCTAGTTCCTAAATTTGTTTAATTTAAATCTTATCTTTTTCATAAAAAATATCTCTATTTGAATTGTGTTTATATTTATCTAAGTGTTTACTCTGTATATAACTGGGCCATATTCTCAATTCTATTTTCTAAAGTTTTGACACGAAATATAAGGAAACAAAACACAATTTACAAAACAAGCTACATAAACAAGGGGATAGTAGAAGAGAACAATTAAGAGAGTTATTCTGTCCACTTTTCTCACAATGCCTTTAATCTTCATTCAGAACAAACTAAGGTTACCCTGGATTTATTTAGATGTAGAAAGTTGAAGCAGTGAAGTTACTGTTTCAAGGCATCCCTTTCTCCATCTCTGGCCAGCCTGGATTTCTTCCATGATAATGGAAAGAATCAAACCAACTCCTGTCCAAGTTGAAACTTACAATACATATTCCCAGTGGGCACTGTTTTAAATGGTAGTTATGCATTACTGAAGCGATATATTGATAAACTTATGGTATATGATGACATAAAAACTGACCTTTTAGAGATGGCCTGATAATCTAGCTACCAATTATAATATCTAAAAATAAAATCGAATTCAAAAAAAATTTATATAGAAGAGGCTGTTGGAACATAACCCCATCACAAAATGATCCACTGAATATTCCCAAATTGACACCAAGTCATTACATACCACATGAAACACTGATTACTCATAAAACAATATAATCCAACCTCATTTCTTTTTAAAAAAATTGATAAAAATGTCAACTAGGATTATGTTTGATTCCAATTTAAAGATACAGTTTAAAAAAATAAGAGAAAATCTCTAAGAGGAGTAGATGTAATGATCAATTACCTCTGATGAAAGTTTTTAAAAGTAAAAAATAAAGAAATGACAGCACTCTTTGTTTTACATTTATAGCATGAATAATTACTCATGACACCACAGAACTGTAATTTCTCTTTAGTCTCAATCCCATTTCCACCTTACCAGCTGAGAAATTATTTTCTGAGAGCACCAAACAAACCTCACTGCTCTCATGCCAAAACCTCTTTCATGGCTTTGCATTACTATTTGGATAAAATAAAAACTCCTTAGGACAAAATCTTCTTGATCTGTGTCTAACCTGACATTTCTATCTCTGGCCTTCTATTCCCACCTCTCCCGTGCCCTCACAGGCACAGGGAACTGATGTTCTGATGCCTCCAAGCCTGGACATCCAGAGCTCCCTCTACTTGGTCTGCCTTTCCCCTGGTACCCTTCCTGGTACTTGTCTAAATGCAACCTCCTCCAGGAACCCTTCTTGGCTGGCTGGCA
>NW_006437828.1:1037538-1056586 GCF_000325575.1 Pteropus alecto
TTTGCTTCTCTGAGAATTGTGGTCATTGAGTAAAACAGAAAACTCTAAATTGGGCGAGAGAGGAGGAGGTAATTTCTGGGATTAGGATGATCACAGGAACATGTGAATGTGTTTAAAATTTAAAAGCCTGTACAAGTATTAGAAATATCTTTAATTTCTTGAGTTTGGGAATTTATGAAGGTCATAGGCTATATAGTCCCTGTGAAAATCAGGGGTCTAGAATACTATTACAATGTTCATATTTTTCTCACATTCTAGCTGACTTTCTAGCTGACTCTCTGTCACATTAGCAATAGTAACATAAATATAACATATTCGACTAAAATAATACCCACTATTAACAGATGTGTTCATAAATTTCTGTCTCCACAGAAGTAAATCTCTCTAACACTGATATGCAGTTTTGAGTGTATTATTCTCATCATACATCTTAGTTAACTTTGATACCTTTTTGTAAGGAGAATGCTAACATTACTTCATTTTTTTGGTATAGGATGCATTCTGTGAGAACTAAAGCATTTATAGGTCCACGGGTCACAGCAGAATTACATTTCTCAGTCTCAACCTCATTATGATTTAGGAGATACTCTGAGAGTCAAAAGCAAATGCAGGGAGACAGAAGGCTAAAAGGAAATTGAAGGAGCTCCGACTGGGATACTACGAAGGGAGGTTGGGACAAAAATGTCAAGAAGTCAAAGATCTGAAGAAGCGGCTGAGATCCTGCTGGCCTTGCAGAAGCACACGAACCTGCTGTGAATTACCTACGGGGCGGGTCACAAGGCAAGGATGTGAGGGCTTTAGCAGTAGACAACACTCCCAGGTAACTTCAGGCAAGAAAATGGGGACCTGAGTCCTACATACACAAAAAATTGAATTTTGGAACCAAGTTTTGCTAACAACCAGTGAAGTTGTAAGAGGACCTCAAGCTTCCAGCATGTTCATAACCCAATTGAAATATCGATTTCAGTATGTGAGACCCGGAGCAAAGGCCTTAATTAAGCTGTGCCTGGATTCTTGACCCACAGGAATGATGAAATAAATAAATCTGTGTTGTTTTAAGCTAGTAATTTTGTTGTAATTTGTTAAACAACAATAGAAAACCAATACATCATGCTTTATAACCAAGAAAATACTGCTCTTACATGTGTCTGCTTATAAATCTTGTCCACATCAAACATTTGTTTTCTCAAATAATGCATTGCCTTTTCTATGTAATCTAGCAAATAAGTTATTTTTGTGATATCTGGACATTTCAAATTTGTCATAACGCATTTTATTTCTGAGCTTTAGTTTGACTCAAAATATATCTAAAAGTAAAAACTAAATTTAAAAGTATATTTCCCTAAAGTTTTGGAATCGTATTTGAAAACTCACTATTTTAGAAACATTTACTATATTCCAGTTTAGAAAAAAAGATACACATACTTATTTCTCTTTTCAGTATTTATGTTAATCATTAGAGTATATCATATTAAGAAATATATCACATTGTAGGAGCTTATTCACTCACTGGGGGACTATTTTGATATAATATATAATATGTGGAAAAAGGAGAGATAGACCAATTTCACAATTGAAATAAATTATATAAGATTATATAACTTCTCCAACATAACTACTTATTTTCACAGCTGAAACAGTCATCTAGTAAAAAAAAAGGAAAGAGTTGCATTATTACTCATCATATAGTTAGAGAGAAAAGTAAGCTGCTATTTAGTATTTTTGGAAAGTAACTAAATTTTCTTCTGTGCTTTTGTCCAATAGAAAATCTCTACTTAAATAAATTTATAAATACCCAGAACAGAGGTTCATATTGTTACTTGCTCTATTAAACCTTTTTGTATAATTACTAATAAATCTTGGTCTTTTAAGAAAAAAATCTACTTTAAGTTAGCCTACCTTCCACGCTCAAAGTCCCCATTTTAGATTCCAGGAAATCAAATAATGTGCTTGGTGCTGATGGCCTTGCACTTCCCAGTTCCTCTTCATCTTCAGATCTTATCCGCCCCCTGCCTTTTCCTTTACCTTAAGAAGTAAAGCAAGACACACATATGATACATGCAAAAACAAAATAAGAAAATACAAAAAAATATAATCCGCAGACATCTTAAGTAGGATTCTGTATATATTTCTTTTCAGATTTTTCTGTATATTCTTTTAATCCTCTAAATGATCTATTTTAATTTTTTCATGTAAATTATCTTTTGAAGAAAAAATCATTTTCATAAAATTTTTTAAACTAGTTTTTAAAAGATTATAGGATTAGAACTTGAAAAATCACGTATGTTTGACTATGCAATGATTAGTTCAAAACTGGTGTTTCTTCTGCTTAACACAATGGTAAATGAAGTTATAGTTTCCACAGCAATAAAACTCAGCCTCTGCCAACAACACATATTACACTGAAAAGCAAACAATAATATCTGGCACACTGCTTAATGAGTTATACCTCTCAGAGGTGGACCCGTAACAGGTTTCTGCTTATTGCTGTTAAGAAGTACGTTCAGCGCTGCTTCTAAGTTGTTGCCATTGTCCATAAGAGCTTGCCTTGATGCTTCCTTACTAAAGCCCATTTCTGTTATGTGCTTCAGAGCCTTTTCATCAACCTGTAAGGAATTAAGAGAAAAGCTACTCTGAGAGCCAATAAATCAAGCAAGGTATATGTTTTTAACTATATACTGTTTTTTAACTAAATATTGCATCTCATGCTTATAGAAAATGTCTATTCATACAACATTCACTTGCTGTTTTTTTCATACCAATAGTCAAGAAAGAATTGCATGATATGCAGGGCTGTGCCCTGAGTACTCTGACTTCACAAGTACCATTAAAAATGCAAAACCATAACAAAGCAAAACAAAAAGGAATTTTGTGATATGTCAGAAAAGACTTTTGAAAATACAGACACAATGAAAAGTAGCTAATTAAAAATTTCCATGGTTAATACTTCTCCATTCTAGACAGGAAATGTACTTTATGTAGCACCTCTCCAAAAATGCAAAATATAAAATGATACTAACAAAACTGTACCATCTCAGTAGCTCTGTTTTTTTTCCTACCCTCTATTGTTTCAACATCCTGCTCTGTACTCATTAGCAATACTATCTGGGATGTTTGACAAACTGTACTCTGAATAGAAAAATCTGCTTTACAAATGCCAGAACCCAAAATCTAGACCTGAGTACAATTCAACAACTATTTAAGTAATATGAACGTATCTCATGAACAAATTTCTTGAACCACAGCTGGCTGAGGGATACATAAGTAACTTTTGTACATCTAAGAGTTAAGATGGGTAGGCTTTAAGAGAGCACGTACATGGCATGCATGTTAGACAGCCACTCTGATGCCCATGTAGACTTTGATAAAAGCAGAGCACTTTTTTCCAAAAACTGACCATGTCCTTGCAAACACAGAATCCTTTCTAAGCACAGTAGCTACTATTAATAGATCAGAATTGACACGTAAGAAAAAATTTACATCTCTGCTGTAGATATGCTAAGATAAAAGTAAAAAGGACTGGACATCAAAACTATAATTCATCCATTTTATTCAAAAACTTAACTGAATATAAAAAGTAATCAAACCTTCCAAACCCTTCCCTGTCCTAATTATCTCCCAAATAAATATCTAATTAACTTTAGAGAGAAGGAGCAATTAAGGGGATTGTTTTATAAACTATATAAATGTCTAACCAACGTACTATATACTTGAAGTTGATAATAATAATAATAAAAGAAACTATCCCATACACAGAACTTAACTAAAAACTCTTTTAATAATCAGATAATATCCGACTTTGGTTTAACTTATTCCAGCTTTCTCATTGACCTGACTTGCAGTTAACCAAGCTCTCGACTGAGCTGTTGGCAGGGCCTTGCTCTCTTTAACAGCTCTAGAGGAGAGCCTCCTTGCCTCTTCCAGCTCCTTTTGTTAGTTAGCAATCCTTGGTATTCCCTGGCTTGTAGATCTATCACTCCGGACACATGACCACCCTCTTGCTATGTGTCTCCAGAACATTTTTCCCCTAGATGGGTCTGTTTCCTTGTATAAATTTTCTCTTTTTATAAAGAGATTGAATTAGGGTGATATTGGATTAGGGCCCACTCTAATGACCTCTTTTTAACTTGACAACAGTGTAAAGACCCTGTTTCCAAATAAAGTCACATTTTAAGGTGCTGGTGGTCAGAACATCAATATATATTATGTAAAGCACATAATTCAACCTACACTACCATCTATTATCAAAAGTTATTTTAAGGACTTATCAGCTGACATTCCAATCGAGTCTTCTTCCCACTGTTAAAAATGGAATTTCTGAAAACCATCCAACTTGCAAAAAGAATTTGGTAGTTATTGGAATAATTCATGTACATTCAAACTCACATCAGCATTTTAAATTATCCTTTTGATGGTCTCCATTTTTGAAAGGCAGTTTTCCTGGATATAGAATTCTAGCTTAACAGTTTTTCCTTTCAATATTTTCAGTATATCACCCCACCACTTTCCTGCCTCCATAATTTTTAACGGGAAACTGACTCTTTATCTTATTTGATGGTACCCTATAAGTCCTTTTAGGCTCTATTTTTCTTCATTCTTTTCTCTCTCCACATCTTAGACTGGGTCATTTCAATTGCCCTATATTATAGTTCACTGATTCTTTCTTCTGCCTGTTCATATCTGATGTTGAACTTGACTAATAATATTTTTTTTTAATTTCAGCTATTTTTCAGCTCCAGAAATTTTATTGTTTTTTAAAATAATTTCTATCTCCTCATTGATATTCCCTATCTGTTCATACAATGTTCTCCTGTCAATGGTTCACTTCAGAGCTTTCAGCATAGTTAAGACAGTTTAAGCCTTCATTTTGGAAGTCCAATGCCTGGGCTTCTTCAGGGATGATTTCCGTCAATTTCTTTTTTTTCCTAAGAATAAGTCATACTTTCCTATTTTTTGTTATGCTCTGTAATTTTTTTGTTGAGAACTGGACATTTCGAATACTGAAATGGTGGTAATTTTGAAAATCAAATTCTCTCTCCTCAGAGACTGCTGTTGTTACCTTGATAAAACCATACTTGTAAGTTTGTTTAGTGACCTTCTGAACTTGTTCTGCAAAGCTATATTTCTGTAGTATGTGACCACTGAAGTCTTTGTCCCATTATCTCTGTGATCAGCTGTGACCAGCCTCTTCTCCATCAATCACTACTCTGGATGTTGCAAGAGTTTGACTAGGCTCCAGGGTTATGAAATAATTGCTTCGGACAGTGCCTGTCAGTCCGAGGGGCAAATTTCTGGAACTTTCTATTCAACCGTCTTTGTGATGTCAATCCTTTCACATGTTTTTAACCCTCATAGCAACCCCAAACTGCAAGTCACTGGTGTTCTATAGCAAGATAGCCCTAGGCAAGTGTTCTCAATTTACTCTCAAGAGGTTTAAGAGCTTCTTGAGTTAGGGACGATGTCTTTTTCAGCTGGCTGTACCTGAAAACTTTTTTTTTGTTGTTAATAATGAGGTGGTCATATGTTCAAGGAAAAGAAAGCCTAGCCCCATAGTTATAAACCCATTCCCTCTGGCCAGTGACCTATTTCTAGTCCATGTGACATAAATGGAATTTGCTGGAGATTTCAGAAAATATTTTCTTATCTGATAAAACAGACCCATGCCCAGGGAAATGCCCCTTTTCTTTCTAGCCTTTGAATTTTTCTGCATGAAGATTTAATGCATGGAGAATCCCATAACACTGAGAAGAAAGCTAAGAAATCACAGAAGTGCCAACCAGAGCGCTAACATTGTTACAGGAATTTATCAGCCTTTATAACCATCTACTTCTGAATTGCTTGCTATAAGATAGTAAACCCCCATTATTTCAGTTAGTCTTAGTATTCTGTATACTACAGACAAAATTGTCCAGTCATTCAACCTCTGAAAATGAATTTTTGTCAGTTCTGTTATATCTGAGGACACTGTAGCATATCAGAAATATGTTCGATTCCTCTTATTTATCTTAAAAATCTAGGTATATTTTGCCATTGAGTCTATAATATACATATGCTTGTTACAATATATATTTTCCAAAAACCAAAACAAAATCATTTTAGACATTTGAGAAAAGATGTGGAAAAGGATAAGGAAGGTCAGATAACTGTGTTTTTGATGCATCAACTTTTAGAATATAATTTCCATTGAGTGTCTTCTATTTAGTTTGATGACTTTTTATCAATCTATTCTAAAAGATTATTTTTTAAATCATCCAAATTTTCCATGAGTGAATTGTAATTCTTAATGAATGCCTTCCTAGAGTTTTATCATCTACCCATAATACATAATACACTGAACAAAGCCAGTGGTAATTGTTCTCACAATTACCACTGGCTTTGTTCAGTGTATTGATGAATAAAAAATCATCAAGGCGATAAAGAAAGAACACCTCAACTTTGTGTTGGTTCTTCAGCCTTACCAATTCTCTATAGACACCTTCGTGTTTCCCCTCCGACTTGACTGACTTTTCCTTCTGTAAAATTTCCTTATTGCGGTTACCGGCAGCACTCATGTTGAGATTACTTCTAGCACCACCGCCTCCTCCTCCAAATGTCTTGGTCTTTAGATAAGAGAAAGACAAAAGAGATGTCAGTAAATGCCATTTAAAAATGGTTCTAAGGACGAGGCTACAAGTAAAAATATCTAGCAAAATGGAAATAGTTAAAAGTTTCTTAGTTATGCTTTACATGAGAGAAAAAAAAGTTACCTAATTTTTTTAAAACAAATACCTACGAGCCATAATCTCTTCTTTCTATAAGTCCAGGGAAGGCAATAAAATAACTACAGAATTATAATGTTTTAAGCCTCAAAGGCAAGTCATCAGAATAAACTTAAATAGACAACAATTTCGAAGAAAATAAAATAATACAAGCACTGTGGAGATTAGGTGTGAAAAATGATTCTAGGGTAAAATACTTGACTAATATCATGAGACCTGGGGTACAAAAAAATCCAGCTACACGGCAAGGCTATCTTTGGTATGGCACTAAATCTGTCTAGGGATCAGTTACATTATGTCCATAATCCAGTAATATGATCCTGTAACCTTAGAAAGTAAATGAATAAATTAAACTTTAACATTGAATTGAAACTCTCATTACTAAGTTATTACTTGCATTAATTATATATACTATGTCTTACCAATATGTATAAAAATTTTAAAGTCCATATTTCTTATTTTACCTGACTTATTTGAATAATTATATATGTGATTAAATTTGAAAATTGATTTGATTTCATTTGTGTTTTACCAAAACTACTGTGAAAAGACTAGAACACAAAGAACACTGGTTTGGAAAGATATAAATTCTTGATTAAAAAGCATCCCACAGTTGTTACTTGTACAATATCAAATTAAACATCTGATTACATACATAATATCTTTATGGTTCTAATAGACATAATAAAAGAAGAAGAAGTCAAGATTTGATTTTTATTAGAGATAATGATCAATATATTAAAATGTTTTTAAATGATTACAGTAAGAAAACATCTTAAATATAAATTTATATAACACTGGGAAGTTACTCTGAATCAGATAAAAATATTAAGAAATAGAACCTGAAACACAGAAAAATGATGTTCGATAAGCACTAATGGAGAATATATTAAATATATTTAATAGGTAGTTGATATACCAAAATATTTAAATTTACTTTAAATCAAAATTAAAACATCTTCAAAGACCGAAGATGTATTATTAGATTCATTCAGTTTTCGGTTTATGCAGCCCCAGCACAGAACAGATTTGGATTGTCTTGATAGTCATTACTAATATTAATATGACACAAAGTTTATTAGACTGGGAGACAATACAGCACAGTTAAGAACAGTAGCTTTGGAGCTAGACAAAGCTAGGACTAAATTTTGGCTCAGCCGCTTCCTAGCTCCTGCTCTTAGGCAAGTCACTTCCTCCTTCCATGAGCTTCAAGTTTCTCATGCTTAAACTGGGGATGATAAAAGCTACCTGACTGCAATGTTGTCAGGATTAATGACATCAATCTTAGTGATGAATTCAGTAGCTGGCAGGTGGAAAACACTCGTAACAGGTGGCAGTATTACTGTTTTGCTTAAAATATTTGAACATAGTTATCTGAAAAGACTGGAGCCTGACCTGTTCCAAATTAAATATATGTCTGGAATTTAAATTCTGTAACTCCAAAAGTGCTTTTTCTTTTGGTGCCAGTGAAATATTCCCAACTTCTGGATGCATTTCCTTATTATTTTCTTTCCATTTTATGGATTAAGGAATAGGATAAATGGCATTTTCAGAATTGCTCCTCATTGCTTTAAAATAGTTGTCACTCACTAAAAATATAAATATCTAGAAACATCACAACTTGAACGTTACCCACAAGGTAAATGACCTTGTCTTTTATGAGCCACGGCATCTCGCCCGTGTTATGGGAGTTAGGCATCTGTGAGCTCACCACAGCTACGAAACTCAAGTGGGCCTTTCAGGCTGCCTCGCAATCTCACTGCATTTCCCTAGGCCCTTCGCTCTCTGTCTTCTAGACCATCATTTTACACATTCTCCTCACTCCTCAAACCTCCAGCATCCTCTCCCCTGTTGTTGCTATCGGCCTTGCTTACTCTCTCACTGAAATAACTGAAATAATCGTTAGAGAACGTGAATAGACTTTCACCGTGCCAACCCATCACTGACATCTGCACACACACACTTTAACACCACGTATTTTATCTTGTCATCGTCTACATGAACATTAAGGATAACGTGCGGGGAATAAATGACCTCCCAATCCCACATTAATTCTCAGGCCACATTTTACATAACTGGTCAATAGTTTTTGGTAAGTTCAACACTCCTTCCTCCATGGCATAATTTCTGCATTCTCTCGTTTTGATCCTGTCTCACCTTGGCTGGCTCCACTTCTTCACCCAACCTGTAAGGCTGAAATGCGAATGCGTTCACTCCTCGCCCCTCTCTCTTCCCCCTTGGCACTTATTCCTTCAGTGATCTTGCTTGGCCTCATGATTCTGACTATCATCTATATGACTACAACTCTCAAATGTATATATCCCTGTCAAAGCTCGCCCTTCAACTACATTCTTCTGTCTCACTGCCTATTAAATGTTATCACATGGCTATCTGACACGCGCTTCATGTTCAAAACGAAACACCAGATATTCCTCCTCTCTAGCTTGTCCCGCCCCAGTCTTCTCCAATTCAAGGTGAGCGACTCTAACCAGCTGATTTCTCAGGGCAAAAGCCTTGGAGTCATTCGTGACATCTCTCCTTCCCTCACGTGCCACATTCCATCTCTCAGAGACCCCGATGAGTCTGCTCTCCCAATTCCGGAATCCGACTACTCTGCACCACCTACACGGCTGCCATCTTCATTCGAGCTCCCATCATTTTTCTCTCCCTGGACTATTTCAATCATTTCCTATCTTGTCTGATTCCAACTTTCCTTCTCTACAATCTGTTCTGAACACAGCAACCAGAATTAGACTTTTAGAATGTAGGTCGGCTGGTGTTACTGCTAAGCTGAAAACCCTCCAAAGGCTCTTCACATCTCCCTGAATAAAGGTCAATGTCTTTAAGATGCCTTACAGGGCCCCATGTAAGCAGAACCCCATTATCGCTCTTCACTTTATATTCTACTTCTTTTCCCTTTGCTCTGTTTCCACTGGTCGCCTTGCTATTCCTTGAACAGACAGATACATCTGCTTCTGAGCCTTTGCAACTGCTTTCCCTTCTCCCTGAACTATGCCTCTCAGATAACTACAGAGCTAATTCTCTTATCTCTTCCAAGTCTTTGCTCAAATCTCACCCTTTTGAGGCCTAATCAAACTACTATACTTACAACTGAAATCTACAATTTACTTATTAAGTATGTTTACATTATTTACTGTCCTTACTAGAATGTAAACTACCCAAGAATTTCAAAGAATTCTCAATTTCTGACCGTCCTATTTTAAACTGCACCTCCCCAAACAGCACGCCCAGCACACCCCATTTCCCCTCTGACTCTACTTTTTCTTTTTTCCCCCGTAGCACTTACCAACGTCTATCCTACCTTATCATTTACATAGTTATTACGCTAATAGTCTGTTGCCCTTACTATAATATAAACTTGATAAGGGCAGGGGTCTTTTGTCTATTTGTTCATTGATTTAACCTAAGCATTTAAAACACTTCCTGGCATGTGGTAGGTTCTCAAATAACATTTGCTGAATGAGGGACTAAAAGAAAAAAAATTAAAATCTTCACTTGGTCATTTGTACTAGATTCCACCAAATCCACATAAGTGTTTAAATGAATGATCATAAAATATCTTTGCAGGACAATGACACTGTTACGTGACTCTGATGTTCAGACAGATTCAATATAAATATGTGTATAGTTATCTACATAGAAAGATAAATGGATATAATCCTCTACTGTAATACACACAGGTTTAGTCCTAAAATTGCCACTGGGTAACATTGGGCAAGTTTTGAGCCTCCATCAACTCTCTCACATACAAATTGAGAAGTTTTAAGTCTGCTTCAGAAAACTATAATTCTTTGTTTAGTAAATACTTATGGGAAAATATAACGTGATTAATTGTGACCTTACAAAATGAACTATATTACAGTAAATAGGTAGCGGTAACTACATCGACCAAAATTTTGGGAGAAAAGTTTGAGGAAAATGTAAATCAAAATAACAACTTTCCTAGCGTCATTAAGAAATTGATATACACCCAAGATCCTCTTCTAAAATTCTTTATTTTTGATAGCTTTTTGGGGAAAATACATTCCATGTAAACTAAGTAAAATGTATTAATTTCAGAAATATCAACAATTATTTTTTAAAATGTGCCTTAGAAGACAGGAGACACTGAAGAATGGCAATAGTCACATTTATTGAGAGCTTTTAGCAAAGAAATATTGTGATCTGTGCTATGTAGTGTTCTAAGTGTCTTTAAGATTATCAATTTTAATTCTCACCATAACCATATGAAGTAGGTACCCTTATTATCTTCTTTTCATAGATAAAGAAAAATGGGGTGCAAAATTTAAATAACTTATCCAAAGTCGTCAGCAGGATGTGCTTCCAGGCTGCCTGATTCCAGAGTCTGTGCCCTTGGCCCCTACGTTAGACTGACAACAGAAAGACACAATGCAGGAAGAACAACTCCATGCAAGAAGTCTCCTCCTTACACTGAATTTCAACAGAAAGCAATAAGCTAAGATTCACTACTGGTTTTGAATTAAGGAAAATATTTCAATTTCACTGGTTAAGAAAGGTCTAAGCAACTAATTCATGAATTAAAATTTCTTATCAACGTCTAAAAATCACTAAGTAACTACAGAAACCATGTATATCAAATAATCAAATTAAAAATAATTTTAAAAAACCATTTGGCTATCAATAGTAAATGTTGGGGGGGTGTCTGTGTGCACGTGTACAAATACACATATAATCCAAAGAAAAAATATTTTTATAATATATTTAAAAATTTAAGAATGAAAACTGACAGATATATTAATCCTGAGCCACTGATTCATCTTCTGATTTTTACCTGCATTCTTAGAAGTTGCTAGGATAGGGGGAAATTATCCTCAAAAAGTGTCATCAAGCCCAACTAATAACAGGAAACCTTCTGCCATAATAAAAAATGCTGGGTTCAGTTGTTACACTGTTAAGAAGAAAAGGAAGAGGGAGAAAAGAAGGGTGGTTTGCCAGCAAGAGTAACTTAATGGATTTGGCAAAAGGACATATGAGCAAATGTGTAAGCTTAAGACTCCATAAGGTACCAAGGCATCTTTCCACTGATGGAATATGCATGAGGAATGTCAAAAGTTCGTTGAATTAGTTATGCTATATGAAAAGACAATATTAATTATAAGTAATGTAAACAGAATATAATGACAAGAAATAAGAAAATGTTATGATTTAGTTTCTTACTTCTTTGCTTTTTGCAACTTCTGCAATAGCAGCAGTCCTTTGCTTTTCAAATTCATCATTATCATTGGTAGGTTTGACAGGCATGGTAACTTGCAATGTCTTTCTTCGATCAAGTTCTCTGCTATCCACTTGGACATGAGATACACACTTCTGATAATAACAAATAAAAATCAATTACTTCAGTAGTTCCAAAAGAGATTCAAGGTTTTCATACAAAAGTATTACTTCTTCAAAAATGTTTGTATTGCAATAGCTGAGAGCCCATAAAAATACAATTCTTTCCCATAGATTTAAAAATGAAGATAGAAAAACTGATTAAAGTAACTTTTTGGTCAAATATGTGGTGACAGAAAGAAGTCTAACTATGGGCGGTGAACACACAATGCAATATATGTATTCCTTACTGCTAAATTGTACACCTGAAACTTACTGGATTTCATTAACTAATGTCAATATAATAAAAAATAATTTTTTAAAGTAACTTTTCATTAACTAATTAATGGATTTCATTAACTAATGTCAACATAATAAAAAATAGTTTTTTTAAAGTAACTTTTAAATAAAAAACTACACAAAAATGTGGCCATCTGAACAGGGCACATATTTAAAATGTACATCAAACCAAGAGATCTGTTTCATTTTAGGATAATGGCTTAAAATAATTTTAAATTTCAAATAGTCTAGACTATTGCACAAAAAAAAGGTAAATTCAGTTTTTTATTAGGATAGTGATTAACACATTATGCCACAATATCCATAGGAGGGTTGAGTAGTATAGTTAACATAAAAAAATATATCTCTGAACTTATAAACCAAAAGCTGAAAACATAGCTTCTTCTCCTTCAATCAGGGTATAGTTTTTGATTTTCAGTCTCATAAAATACCAATTGAAAAAACTTTCATTACCTAAAAATAAGCTCTGAATTTTGTTTTCCCTTCTAATCCTAGCAGTAAAAATCCTATAAAATGAACTTTTTCTCAACTCATTAATGAAAGAAAAACATGTTCTCAAAAAAGTTAAACAAATATAGATTTTTAGCGGTATAAATATAACCTGTTGATACTAATTCACAGCCAGCATTATCTGTCTTTAATTCTTACGCAAGGCTAAGATCTGCTAGATAAAAATTTTTCAGAATGGACTCTATCAACAAATAATATTATTGAAATGATAACTTTTATTATGTTTCCTAAGATTAAAAAAAAATTATAAAACACACCAGGAACTGAGGAGCTGGGTGAAAAAGGTGAGGGGATTAAGAAGTACAAATTGATAGTTAAAAAATAGTCATGGGGATGGATGTAAGGTACAGCAAAGGGAATATAGTCAAAACTATTGTAATAACTATGTATAGTGCCAGGTGGATACTAGAGTAATCGGAGAGGATCACTTTGTAAATTATATAAATGCCTAACCACTAAGCTGTATATCTGAAACTAATATAAAATAATATTGAATGTCAACTTTAAATGAAAAATTAAAATTAAAAAAAAATTCTTTAGGATAAAAAAAAGCACTTCAAGTTTTTGAAAATAATTAACTGTAAGTCTGAGTAATTTATCAAAGAAGTATTATCATCCAAATGTTTAAGGGAAAAGCAAATTCTTAAAAACATAACAGTTTCAATATAATTAGAATGTTTACACTCTAATGTTTTCATCCCGGGGGTTTTATGACACTGGTAGAAATATCATCCACATATATCACAATGGAGGGCATCGTGCCTCCTTTTATCTTGACCTTCCTTGTTCCGAAGCACAAAAAAATCGACCTACAGATATGATGCAAAGACTTTTATTTGAGTGGATCCTACAAAATGGTTTTTGATGATACCAATCAACTGATCCTATCCATTTATCTTCTGATCAACTAGTTATCTGTTTTTCACACGAAAAATTGTTTAGACTTGTTATCGAAATGAATGTCTGTTTCCTACCTGTTTCGTCCCTGACTCACCTTCACTCTGAGCCATTACTCTCAAGAAAAATAAAGAGCGAATGCAAAGCAGATTACAAATAGCCAAATGATGGTGGCATCACGTGGCAAAGAGCACGCTGCCACAGGGATTATTCTAGGACTCTCCAGGGACAAAGCAGGGAAAGGCTGGAGGAGCTTGTTCTCAATGTAGTTCGATGCTGAGCACAACCAGAAAGACAAGCAGTCCCAGCAAGCTGAGGAGCTACCTCAGGGTAACGTTTTGCCGCAAAGGGTTGACAAATAGGAAAGAGACGGAAAATCCTTAGCTTAAGTGACAGAAGGATCAGGGCTGCCATGGTCGAAAAGGAAAATACCGAATGGAAATAAAATTGAGCCCCTGATGAGATGGGTATTTGGATCGAGGCGGATGAACACACTCTTGGAGGGGACAGCTGGGAAAGCTGGGACAGCAGGCTCTCAAGGGCAACAAGGCCCTTCCCTGCCTTCGTTCTCACTTCATGGTCTCATCCTTCCACTTATACTTTTACTCTCTCTCCCTCTTTTGTTTTTAATGAACGAAGTGAGGAATTACAGCATATTTTTATCTTCTTACTTTTGCATTTCTCTCTCTCAAAAAAAAAAAAAAAATGCCCCACCACTACCTTATCTTAATTAGTTACAAGCTGCTCTTCAGGGATGCCTCTTAATTTCTTCAATCTTTGGGTTAACAGCTCTTGAGAAATACATCTGCACCAACAATTTAATTACAAAGTAAAGGGAAAAAAAAAAACAATTATTAAATTCCTGTACTGAATGTATTTCCATATAACTCCATGACCTCTGAATGAATAGTTTGGCACAAAACTAAACACAGCTTGAATACAAATGAAAAACACTTTTTGCTGATTAAAATTTATCTGCCAACATGAAAGACATTACCTGTCCAAAAGGCACAAAAGGAGGTGGTCCACCTTCAGTTCCAATATTGCTTCTATTGTGTTTTGACAAACTCTGTGAAAAAAGTAAGTCACAAAACAGAAATTTGCATAAAAAATATATTTACAACATTTATAATGCACCAGGAATTATTTTAGCACATTCTTATGGGAACAAGAAAAAAAAGCTTTCTATACGTTATTTCAAACTATATAAAACATTTTATTCCTAACTTCAATAATTAGGCAAAGGTTCTCCCCATTCTTCCCGCACCAAAATACACACTGACATGCAGTTTTCAGAAGTATTTACAAGCTATTCTCATAAAATGAAGACATAGTAAAAAACCTCCTCAACAAGTAGCAAATTCAAAGATAACAGACTTTGGTAAGAATTTTACTTTAAAGCATGTTAAAATTGCGATCTAATAGACAAATATTATCTGTAAATTATCTTTAAAATGAATTTTTTAGACATGAAATTTATTAGCAAACACCACACTTGTGATATTGCAATATAATAAAAAATATATATTTGGTCTTCGTCCCCAGTTCTTGGAACAGAGCTCAGAGTCTAGTGACTGGAAACAGTTTACAGGAATATTGATAACTGTGATTTCTAACTGTTTAAAGAGCTCAGACTGTTACAGTTTATAGTACGAAGACTACTTTCAATTACAATAAAATTTCCTTAATAAAAACTTGTTTTGAAAATAAATTTATATTTTGAAGAAGTATTCAACTGATCGTTCTTTAATAAAAATAAACTTCCAAACTCTACTAATTTTGTTTTCTTCTTCTCCCTAACTTACATTTAGGATTAGAGAAATCACAATATATTATGAAAATGACAAAAAAAATTCTCCTTGCAACGGCAATTTCTCACATTATAAATTCCTTTGAAAATGTCATACAGAAATTCAGTCATCTACTCCTATGTATCTATTTATTTGGTTTTGAGCTGTTAACATATATCTGTTAAATACTAGTTGTCATTTAATACATCTTTATAACTTTAAACTTTGTAGTGCATTTTCAATAATTATCATTACAGGAAATGTTACCTATGTTCTTACGCCATATATAAAAATTAACTCAAAATGGATCAGACCTAAATTAAGAGCTAAACCCACAAAACTTGTAG
This sequence comes from Pteropus alecto, assembly GCF_000325575.1. NCBI lineage: Eukaryota > Metazoa > Chordata > Mammalia > Chiroptera > Pteropodidae > Pteropus > Pteropus alecto. The sequence continues at coordinate 1,053,493 of NW_006437828.1, forward strand.
AAGAAAACGTAACATTGGATTTGGCAATGGCTTCTGGGATGTGGCGCTGTAAGCACAGGTAACAAAAGAAAAAAAACAGATAGGTGAACTTCTGTTTACCTAACTTTCATGCATCAAAGAACACGATCAATAGAATAAAAAGGCAATCCATGGAACGTGAAAAACGTGCAAAATCTGATAAGGGACAGATATCCAAAATACACTGAGAAATTACAAAACAAACAAACCAATTAAAAAACTGGCAAAAGACTTATACATTTCTCCAAAGACATACAAATGGACAATAAGCATATGAAAAGATGCTAAATATCACTAAGCATCGAGGAAATGCAAATCAAAACCATAATATGATTTTACTTCACACTTATTAGGATAGTTTTATATAAAACCATCCTAATGTGGTTCTATCTATCTATTCTTGGTGAGGATATGGAGAAATTGAATCTCTCGTGTATTGTTGACAGGAATGTAAATGGTGCAATAACTGTGGTAGGTACTCAGAAAAATTAGAGAAGAATCATATAATCCAGCAATTCTACTTCTAGGTATACACCCAAAAGAACTGAAAGCAGAAACTTGAACAGATATTTATATGCCATGTTCGTAACAGCATTATTCACAAAAGCCAAAAGGTGAAAACCACCGTTAACGTCCATCAGTGAATGAATGAACAAAATGTGGTGGTATACATCATTTCACTGTATGTATATCTATATACATACAATATTTTACAATATATACAATATTGTATTATATACACAATATTTTATTGTATATAAACAATAGATACAATAAAAAGCATACAATATTTGCCCTTTTCTGTCTGGCTCATTTCACCTAGCCTAATGTCCTCACGTTTTATTCATATTGTAGCATGTGTCAGGATTTTCTAACTTTAAAGCTGAATAATAATGTGAAGTAATAACAATAGGAAATCCTGACACATGCTACGATATGAGCAAACCGTGAAGACATTAGGCTAGGTGAAGTGAGCCAGACAGAAAAGGGCACATATTGTAAGATTCCACTTCTGTAAGGTACCTAGTCAGATTCATGGAGACAGAATCAAGGTTGCCAGAGATCAGAAGGAGGTGGGGAATGGCGAGTTAATGTTTGATGGGTACAGAGTTTCAGTTTGGGAAGATACAAAACACTTTCCTTTTCTTCACCTGCATGTAATTTGCTTGCTATAGCTATACCTGCACATGGTTTAAATACTTGTCGATGTTCCCTTGCCCTATTTATTTTATAAGAATGTTTAGGGCCCCATTCCTTCCAAAATTAATTCTATGGTTTATGATCTCTCTCTGTACATTTGATTTCTATGTGTACTACCTGCCAGATGCTCAAGTAATTGAGCTCTCCATGGTTTCTATGTAGCTATGGTTACCAAATCAAAAACTACAAAACCAAAGAGAACTATAATTATATTAAGCAGTTTTTAAACTCTTTTTAATGTAAATTTTTATTCCCTCTATCAAGAAATACTAACAGGCTTTTAGGAAACAAAGTGCAAAGATATATAATAAAGCATTACAGGGACAATTATTAACGTGCATGCGTGTGTGCATGTGTGTGTGTTTGTGTTAGGGGTGAGGAAGTTCCTAGGAATGTTTAATTGACTTTTCAGTCCAGTGAAGTAGTTCTGGCTGGGTTGGGAAAATTACCTTAGATGTTGGTCTGACTTGAGAAGATCTTACAGCATTTTAAAAAATCCCTAATGATAATAAAAACACAACATATCGACTTGTGAAAGGAAAGGATTACATAAAACGGGTGGGATTTTGCTGGGAGATTCAAAGTTCATAAACTTAGCTATTTATGTAAAACTATTAAAACACTACTTGCTTTTGTAACATTTTCAACTAAACCGGGCAGTTACGGAACATTATCTTATACTGCATAGTACAGCGGCCCAAAATGTAGCACATTATTTCACAATGAATGAGTACCAAGAAATAAAAAATGTGCTTGAATTCTCCTTATTTACCTTCCAACAAGGACACTTTCAAATTAAGAAAACAGAAAAGAGTGATGTCTCATAAAGTACCAAAAGCTCGAAATATTGCTAGGCTCCTTGGCTCACTTTAGACAACAGGCAAGATTTGAGAGTGGCACAAGAACATCCATTTTAGCTCAAAGAGTAACCAGTTTTATGTGCTTTGTAATTCACTTGTTTCACAATTATTTGTTATAACGTTTATTACAGGTTAAGACTCAGAGCTAATGCTTTAGACATACAAAAAAGACTCAGCTCAATCACCCAATAGCTGTCTAATCATAAAATAAGCTAGTTAACAGTTCTTCAAAGTCCACTTTGTGATCTTTATGGACGTAATACCCCCCGCTACAAGACTGTAAGAAGTATTACATGATATACACATGCAAGAGGCCGGCACAATACCTACAGACTGTTCACAAATATTCATAGAATTAAACAAACATAACACAAAAAAGAATTCTGACCTTAAGAAGCTTACGATCTATTAAAGGAGATAAGAAATAAACATAATTTTAGTGCTAGGTAAAAAGTAATACACTTCTTAATATGGACAAAGTGTTCTAAGATTTCAAAAAAGGAACAACAACTTTATGAAGAAGTAAGCATTGATCTGACTCTAAAAGCCCAGGGACAATTTGGCCATGCAGGGATTCCTACAGAGAAAATAAGATGAATGGTATAACAATGGTAAAATCTTTTTTTTCTGAAGTATAACTGAGGAAAGCATAGAGCACAAAGAAAGAGTAAGTAGTTCTGTTTGACTAGAACAAAATCTATGTGAAATAATTTAGAAAGCTGAAAAGGTAAACTGGAAATAGGTCTAGATTATAAATGGCCTTGAATCTCAAATTAAGGCATTTGAACTAAAAGCAGAGTGTGACATGTTCTGAGTTATGCTGAAGGAAGATAATCTGGCAGAAGTGCATAAAATGAATTAGAAGATGGGAAAAGAATATGTGGAGAGTCCAGTTAAAAGGCTACTGTACTTTCTTTCTTTTCTCAAAGAAAGAAAGAAAGAAAGAAAGAAAGAAAGAAAGAAAGAAAGAAAGAAAGAAAGAAAGAAAGAAAGAAAGAAAGAAAGAAAGAAAGGAA
>NW_006437828.1:1056723-1088049 GCF_000325575.1 Pteropus alecto
GAGACAGACACTAAAGATTTAAACTACAGAAACGGCAACAGACCCAGGGAGCAAGAGACTGACAGGAGATCTGACTGCAGAGGGCCAACAGAACTGGTTGCTGGAAGATAAGCAGAGGACAAATACTAGATAACCTAGATGACTAGAAGGATGAAGATATTAACATAAATGGGGGAAGGAGTGACTAGGAAGACAAAAAGCCACAAGAACCCCTTCATTACAGCGAGATTTCAACTTGCTTTCATTTGTATGTATGTGCATATGTAGATGAGGCACACACACATGATGTTTTTATATGTGTATGCACAAACATTTGTTTTTTGCAGAAAGAATTATACACAGATACATTACACACAGTTTATAACTAGTATCCTGGCAGTTTTGAAAACACATAGCAAAACATGACTTTTAAAAATATGTAATAAAATGTAAAAAAATACTGAAAAATGACATCTGCTTTAGAGGAACATGTTTAAACAAAGGTAGATAGTTTCTGTAACAATTACTGTATTCAATTCAACTCTGACACAGAGAACAAACGTAACCATTCATGACGGGAAGGTCTCCCGAACACAGAGAATGCAATAAAAAGGGTGCGGTGTTTTAAAAGCTGAAGCCATTCTCCTCAGTTGACACTTACTCTCTGCAACTCCCACTTTTCAACAAGGTGTTCTACTTCACCGCCAAGAACTGTGGTGTTCGAGTCATTCAGGAGCAGGAATCCGTTTTTTATGTCCACTATGCCCGAGAGTTTAACTTTAGTTCCAGGTGGTGTGTTCAGGCTGAAGCAAAGCAAAACAAAACAAAAACAAAAACAAAAACAAACAAAAACCCCATTAAAACAAGTACTTCAGTCTCATATTATAACCTAGACAAGTTCTTCCAAATGCACCAACATGACAACGATTTTTCAGGAGATGGACTGTACAGTGTGAAATGATCACCGAGGAGGAAGGCAGAAGTCCATGTGCAAGACTGTCCTCTCTACTTCAATGACAAAGAAATGAACTTCAGTTTCCAAATGTGAAAAAAATTGTGGACAATAAAAATGGCCCCTCACAAATTTGAGAACAAGATAAATAGAATAAAAGATTTAATAAGAATACTTTCTCAATAATGCCAGGCTGTACAAATATGATTTGCAATTTTATTCCTTTGAGCTTTGACTGTACATTGCAAAGACATGCTATAGTACAAAATTAAATTTTATTACAGAAAAACATATCTGAGCAGTAATCGTCCTAGAAATTTTACATCTATATGAGCTACTATACTCCACAAAAAATAATGTTCTTTTTTTGTTAACCATTTAGTTAAAGATCAAATGAGTTATTTACACTAAAGCACATTAACTTTCAAAGGGCTTTTCTATAATTGGCTAATATTATCAGATTTGGGACAAACATTACATCATGACCCCTTTTATAGAAACCAGAGACAAGATGTTTATCCTCCTACCAAACTCTTGGTAAAAGAAACAACAGAAGAAATCCCTTTCATCACAGAGGTTCATTCTAAAGTGAACTTAAAGTCTTAAGCCCCACCCCATCTCCCTGCACATAAAGCAAGGGGTAAAGCTCTCCAAACAGGAGCAAATACTGTCCTAAGACACTTAGGATGAATCAGAAAATCATGCAGAAGTGGCTTGATGTTGTTCATGTTTTAAAAGCTCGTCACGTTTAGGTAAAAATTTTTTTTCAAAAGTATATTCACCATGTGCTGATATGTGCAACAGCCGTGAAAACACGGATGTCACTAGTCTCTTCTGAAGAAAGATGCCTGATAAAGTAGTTGTTAATAATAAGAAATGGAATATGCCTGTTTTTAAAGCTTCAAAGATTATATGCAGAGTAAGACATTTTATGTTACATGCCACTGAGTTGGCTCTGACTCCTGGCGACCCTATGAGTGACATCTACAGTGTCCTTTCCACAACCGCCCGACTCAGCTCCTCCAGACTCACATCTATGGCTTTTTTTAAGGAGTCAATCCATCTCACATTTGGTCCCCTCTTTTCCTGCTGCCTACTATTTTTTCTCAACATTATTGTCTTTTCAAAGAACGCTGCCTTATTATGATGCATCCAAAGCAGGACAGCTTCAGTTTTGTCATTTTTGCCTCCAGAGATGTTTCAGGCTTAATTTGAGCTAGGACCCACTGTTCATTTTTCTGGTGGTCCAGGGTATTCATAGAGCTCTCCTCCGACACCGTATTTCAAAGACATTACCTGGTAAAAAGTATTCTGAGGACCCCAAGCTTAATCATCCTCAGTCATTATACGTAACATACAGAATACAAGGTCATGAACCTCTTGCCTAACCTAACTCTTAAGCACGGGGCTCTTTGGTGGTATATGCGTAAACTTCGGGCAATGTCTATCAGACTTCGAGATCAGCAACAACTGAATACAGTTTTGCCAAGTGGAGAAGTTTTTCCCAATTCCAGGCAATCGGCAGATTGGGATTTTCATTTAGGGACAAATGAAAAAAATAAGCACCAAGGATACCAGGCTGCAGTTACTTTATCTCTAAAGAAATTACTAATAAATTATATATTATTTACATTAGTCCTATGTGTGTTCTTCAAAATTATTTTAACCAATAATTTTGTAGAAATTGGTAAAATTAGCAAATGTTGAAACATAAAATGAATAATAAAAGAAACTACATAAGACTTTTAAAAATGGGATGCAAATTACAGGGGCATTTAAATTGTGATAACATTGCTTTGAAACTTAAGGCTAACCTGAAAGCAGATGATGAACTATTTTTTTTGTAATATGCATTTTTTTCTAAACTCTTCCTAACAAGGGTAAGAGGAAAAAAAATGTCAAATTAATTGAAGATGGACCTACAATTTCATTAGGATAACTGATAAAGACTTTCACGCACCAGATTACATAGTCCTACTCCCCCAAATGATAAACAAGTATTAAAATTTTAATATAATTTGTACTGCATCACCTTTGGGGTTATAACTAACCCTTTTCCAGGGAACATATTTTGATTTAATTACTACTTTATTGGTACCCCAAAGTACTTTTACTCCATCTTCATTGCAATTTTAAGCAAAGTAAAACACAACAACAACAAAAACGAAACGAAACTGGGAGAAGCGGGGCAAGAGGCAGGATGGAGGAGAAACGCAAGAGAAATGCAGGGCCCACGGGAGGGATGCAGCCACTGAGCGTGGCACACACGGTTCCCGACCGCCCACGCTCCCTCCCACGCGCTACCACTCCGCATCGCCAAAGCGCCTCCGGACGCACTTGCTCGTGTCAGTCCTCCTCCCATCTCCCTCAAAGCGCCCATTATATTTTAAGTCCCATTCTGGATCCCCCAGGTAGAGGTAATTTTCTGGACTCCAAATCCTTTCAGTTGACATATTATAATTTATAAGCTATGTGCTACTTGGGAGCAAAATCTAAATAAACCCTGTTTTACCTCTATCTCCAGCACCAGTCAAGTGGATGCTAAATACTTGTTAAATGCTTGCTCAGGAGAGAAATACAGTCTCAGAATTTACATTAAATGAAAAAGCTCAGAGCAGCAAACATAAGTATGTAAAATGACTAAGAGCAAAAAGGGGGATTTGCAAGTGTCCACTGAAAATGTCTACTTCAGAACAGAGTTCAAACTGACCTAATGGGGACACTGAGGATAAAGGAGACACTTTCCCTTCCTTACTGCTTTTCTCCATTCCAATAGGCATGACTCTATAAATCTCTCAATAATAGCCGAAAGAAAGATTTGAAACTGTTTTCCTTGTGGAGTTCTTCCTTCTCTTAGGAGGTAGAGTGGCACGCAACCTCTCTGCTTCAACCATCTCCTCAGAAAACTCACTCGCCTATAAACTTTCCTAAGACACTAAATGGTGTGTTGGACACAGCTAACTGTCCATAACAAACTTATTTAAAGAAATTCTGTTTGTTCTGGGCAATTTTTGAATGACTTAAAATTTACTAGGATAAAACTGAAAAGATTGCTTTTCACACAAGAACACCTTAAATTTCTGTTTTTATAAATTAATATTGAAGCAAGGAGTAAATAATTCCATTCTTAACTTTCTATACAGATAAAGAGAAATATAACTCCTAAATTGCTTCTGAAAAACTGCAACATGCACTTAAAAGTTCATTCCTTCTTTTCAAAGTTCTTAAAACGAAATCCATTCTGAATAGCACCTTCAAACACTCTGAAACGAATACACAAAATAAAGTGCCGATCACCTTATTTTTGACATATGACTATACTCTACGGCTGTGCAGCTGATATGGCCATCAGTCATCTGCAGACGCAGCATTCTTGGTGCAGCCTGCGATTCTTCATTATCCTTTGGTGCAGCAACATTGCGAATTTTTTGTATTTGCAAAACACATGGACCTTCAAGCTGTCAAAACACAAAGGAATAAATATCACTTCCTAGCCACAGCTTTGTTTTCATTTACAGTGTTTCTCTTCTACTTAATGGTCATATTTTATGATTTATAATGATAACTTCAATTCGATAAGGTCAAAATGAAATTATATTACATAGGTCTGGGGTTTTTTTTTTTGCATTTAATGATAAAACTTCAAAAGGGTATCCTGAACAACTTAAAAAAAAAAAGTTATTCTGAATTCACTTTCAGGAAGTAACAAGAAAATAAAATTTTAAAACCAAGTTATATTTCTCAATTAAAGGTGTATTAATAGATGTTTTAGTCTTATGTGCTCTAAATCATTCACACACATCCCCCTTCTCTCTTATGTACCTCAAGGGATGTTCTGGAATTAAACACTTGGTAGATTTTTATAGAAACATTAACTTTACAGCAGTAGTTAAAAGAAACGCTTTCTGTTAAAAAACATCGAGTTTAAAGTACACCCTCTTCTGGCATTAATGAAGAATACAATACTCCAAAATTTAAACTATAAAGTTCAATAAGTGTGAGCTATACTTATTTTCACATTTCCTTTTTAACTGAATTTAAATCTAATGCTATATTATATATACTGGCAGTAAGAAGAAGAAATGTTCTCTTTGGCCACATTTCAAAGACAAATGTCATTGATGGACTAACTAGCTATTAAGTTAAAAGTTTTATATAATAAAACGCTTATGGCACAATTAGGAAATGACAGCAAATTCTGCTTACATGTCTAAAAAAGAAATTTAACATAACGGTACTTATCACATTATTAAACATTATACCTTTAAGTAGTATCATACCTGCAAAGAAAAAAAGGGCTACTTTTTGTTATAAATGGTCTTTTAAGGAAAATCTTTCTGTATATTAGTTTAATTTATATTTTCAGCAAAGAGAAATGTGAAATGATTAACATTTACACTTAATTTCTCAAGTTAGCATGTCCCCAAGTTGACGATTTCCTACTCCATATTTATCACTATTAGGCCTGCAAAGGAATAATTTGGTCATAAATTTAGGCCTAGATAATAAAATTAGAGAAAAGTACTAAAACTTCATCTAAATTTTAGTTACAAACAAAAATTCCAAGTTGAAACAAAACGCTTAACAGGTATAGATAAGCTGCTAATTCAGGATAAACTTTTACATTTGTTTTTAGCATCATTAAAATAAAAATATTCTCTTTATTTAGAGTGTTAAAATAAAGATATTCTCTTTATTTATCCAACATGGTTCCCCAAGCACGTGTCTACTTAATACAAACTGAAATTAAAAATTCAATTCTTTGGCTGCACTGGCCACAGTTCAAGCATCCTGCACCTGGACCACACAGATGCAGACTGTCTATGTCACTGCGAGAAGTCCTATTAGACAACCAGCGGTGACCTAGAGTTACGTGTTCCCAAGGGGACTTGTGCACCCTAGGGAGAGCACACTCACTGAAGTACATGTGAGGGAAACACTTGTTTCTGTTCAATTCTTAGTAAAAAAGAAATTAAACTTTCCTAACATTTCGTATCCAGAGCAACAAGGAAACCCTTGCTCAATCCACATGACATACAGCTCACAAGGCATCTTGACGGAATCTGGGGAGTTCTGCATCCCAAGGGTGTTGACAAGGCACCCTCACTAGTTTGTTTGCTTTCAATGTGCTACGATAAACTGCCTTTTATTTGTCCATGGTTAAATGGATAGATGGACTATACTACCTAGTTTTAACCTTTAATGCTTACAAATGTATAAGTAGCTTCAAAAAATTCTGCCAAAGAAACACAAATGAAGATAATGCCAACAATGAAACACACAGTAGGAACAGAAGCATTTTTGCTCATCTCCTACCTGTAATTGACCATGAGAATAGAAAACTGGGGAGCGCTAGGGGGGAATGCCTGCCCCCAATTGTTGATGTTTCCTAGCAAGCAGCGAGTTTACTTATTTAATTACTCCAACTCCTGGCTTCTCCATCCCTTTAGTTTATTAAATAGTGGCCCCTTCAAAAGATACATCCCCCTGGAACCTGTAAATGCGATCTTACTTGGGAAAAGAGCCGTTGCGTATATGATAAAGGCCAGGATCTAGAGATGAGATCATCCTAGATTAGGATGAGTCTGAAATCCAAAGAAAAGAGAAGGGAAAATAAACATAAAGACACAGGGAATAAAGGCCATGTGAAGACAGACATGGAAAAGGCAGTTACACATCTACAAGCCAAGGAACAACAAAGACTGCCCGCAGCTACGAGAGGCTAGGAGAGAGGCATGAAACGGATTATCCCTCAGCGCCTGCAAGAGGAAACAACCCCGCTGACACCTTGAGTTTAGACTTCTGGCCTATAGAACTGTGAAGGAATAAGTTTCTGTCATTTTATGCTACCAAGTTTATCATAATTTGTTACAAGCCTCAGGAAACTAACATGCCCACTTATGGACTGACTCATCTGATTGGGAAGAGTATACTATACATACATATATTATAGGGCTTATCCTCACCCTTCTTTTTCATGGGATCTAGGTGAGGACTCTGAGGGAGAAGGTACTGACTCGCCCTCCTCTGGGTTGGCACTGCCATGAGGATGTACAAGTCTGCCTGGTTTGTGGTTCAGTTCATGGATCCATTTGGCTCTCCCACTAAACCACATCTTGCAAATTAATTTTTATCAATAGTAAAGTTTATATTTTGGCCCACATCTGCCACTCCTTTACTTTGCAACTGATTCAAAACCGAAGTAGAAAAGGAAGTACTCTTTATTTGACTCATCTTAGAAACTTCCAACAAATTATACATAATCTTTTGATAGTCACTTCTCAGTTTGAATCATCAAACCTTAAGATTAGTGATTCCATAATTCAGAAATATTCTATAAGTAAACCAGCAGATATAATGAATTTTTGTCATTATGTTTACAATATTCAGTTTATTATATTCTGTAGTCAAAAACAGGTAAGTACTGAACCTAAATAAAACACAGATAGTAGAAATACTATGATTCTAAGATGCTAAATCTTAACTTTAACCTTGAATTTAAAATCATCTAAAAATCATCCACAAAACTGGTTGAGAATTAATTAACTTCAAAATCTTTGTTCAACTAATGCCAAGGGCATCCTCAACGTAAAATAAAAAGACATCAATGTTAAATGAAAATAATGAAAAACAAATCTTGACTGCCCACGATTTCTTTAATGTTTGATTTTCTCTTCTGCATAAATGATAAGGAATAGGTAGAAGAAATTACTGTAAAAATTTTAAAAAGGTAAAAAAATTTATCATTGTACCTCCAGGCAAAATCTCTAATAAACAGTGTCAAGTATCTGCCAGAAATATTCTCTGAAGCCAAAGAATCCATCCAGGCTTCATTCCTTTCTCTCTGTAGGTGAACGGGCACCTCTGTCATCTGAACTCCTAACTAGTGATACCAACCAATATGGAATATCAGATTTAAATGGCTATATTAGTTTATTGATTTACTAAACATATTAAATAACGTCCTTGCTTACAATCACTCTCCGAAGTTTGGATGACATGAAACCAGTTATCTGATCATACCTAGATAGTTAAAATTGAGATTTTTTTAGGACTCTAAAAACCATTTAAATTTAGACATTCTATGATCTATGAAATATCTGCCAGCCATTTCTTTTTATAATCATATCACTTTCCTTGAGAAATAAACTTCTCAGTCTATACCTAACAACATAAGCGTCACATTCTCCACCCTAGAAACAGGGCCATGTACACAGAAGGAATCTATGAGTATGATTAAGTTCTGATCAATCTTCCATCATAATTGCAAAGTGGGCTAAAACTAAAGAGAATAAAAAACAGTTTCATTTGCCACAGTCCTTGTAAGCACTTAAAATCACAATTCATTTCTTTCTTTATCGCTACTTCCAAAAGCATTTCCAGTGGCTTCCACAGAGATTTCCTGTGGTTCATTTTCTCATCAACTCATTCATATCCAGAAAAGTTTTTGGCGGGACTGTTCACATCTTTACCTTATTATCAAAGCAACTGAGGAAAGATTCAAGAAAGCTGCCTTGGAAGAAGAAATAGCGATTCTACCTATAGCTGCTTTACAAGCCTGAAGAAGTTTTTATAACACCCTCTTTCTTACCTAACTTATTTGTTAAAACAACTTGGTATCATTTTAACAAGATTTGATATTAAACATGGGGGTGGGGAAGAAGAGATCAGGAAAAAAATTATGATTTGTCACATCCTGTACCATCCTAAAGGATGGTATCAGACTCGATAATACTGAAATAAAAAAGAACTGTTTATACATTTTAGAAATTTCAGAACATTCCCCCTGTCATTCATGCAGGTGTCTATAGTAAGCCTTGATCTGGGGGACATTTTCCTCCACGGAAATCAGTGTTTGCTTCTGACAGCAGCAACACCGCGACTGAGAACCTGAGCTTTGGACTAAGAGAAAAGGAGCAAAGTTAACCTTGACCAGAACCTGAACTCGCTCCAAGTTGGTAGCTCCCCACCGACTCCCCATAATCCTTCTAGAAGAAAGCATTCCTGAGTCAGGAGCCTAGGATTTCCATGCAGAAAGATCAAGAAACATGGCATAACAAGAAAATATCATGAGCTCAATAAGGAAATAAGGCACGAAGCATGAGAATCGTAAAACATTATTAAAAAATTAAACCTATAAGGTGAAAGTTTAGAATTATCAAACAGACTATAAAACAATAATTCTGATCTAGAGAAATTGATATGGAACTGGGAACCTCATAACTAGGGAATAAATATTCTTCTCAAGCAAACATAGGACATTTACAAATACATATCAAGCCATAATGTAAGCTTCAAAAAAATTCAAATTCAGTTATTATTTGGTCCAAATTTTCTTATCAAAATATAACTGAATGAGAAATCTACAATAAAAAGAAAAAAATATATATACTATAATTAAAACAGGCAAGAAAGAAATCTTAATATAAACTGAACAATATTTAGAACTGAATGATAATGAATAAAAATACCACGTATAAAGAACCTTTGGAATATAGTTAAAGCAGCGGTAGGAGAAAAATTAATAGCCTCAAGATGCTTATATTAGAAAAAAAGAAAATTAATGAGTTGAACTAGCAAGTTGAGAAAAGAACAACAGAATGAGCTCAAATAAGGTAGAAGAAATAATAAAGACAAATTAATAACAGCAAACTAAAAATACAATAAAGAGAGTTAAGAAAATCTGGCATTGGTTCTTTGTAAATACTAATGAAATTGATATTAAACAAGTCTACTCAAGAAGCAAAGAGTAAAAGATACAAATCAACAATTTGAGGAATAATAAAAAAATCACAAACATACTTTCAGCAACAACGAAAAAATAAGAGTACTGTGCATAGCAATCTAAATGTCTATCAACTGATGGATGGAAAGAAAAAGTGGTATATCCATACAACAGAATACTACTCAGCAATGAGTAGGAACAAACTACTGACACATGCTACGTCATGGATTAATCTCAAAAACATTATTACACTGAGGGAAAGGACAGAGAATATGCCGTGTGATTCCACTGATATGAAATGTTCACAAGAAGCAAATTTATAGAGAAAACATAAAAGAATATAGGGACATGTTATTAAGAATAATAAGCACAAAGTAGCAGAATTTAAGATCAATATGCAAATAGGAGTTGCCTTTCTATGCACTCATTACAGAGAGAAAAAATAACGAATTTTAAAAAATCATTTATAACAAAAATATAAAGTTCCAGGAATAAAGCTTACAAAAGATATACGACCTATATACTTCCAATAAACTATTAAACTTTTGGAAAGACTAAATAAATGGAGAGATACATCAGGGTGTGCCAGAGCCAGCTCGTACCAGTTCGCAAGAGCCTATTGTGTACTTTTCTTCCCAGCTTCGGCGATTTCACAGTGTAGCTTATAATCGGCCATGGTAGGAATATTTATACTGCAAAAGTGGCAAATGCTACATATCAGAGTTTTTTTCTCTTCAGAGAGACAGCTTACCAGCTTTTCAGTGGTAATTTGTTATCATAAAGATGACAACTTTTTTTAAGCTAATGTGTAGATTCAATGTAATTTCTATCAAAATTCCAACATATTTTAAGAAATTGCATCATTTAATTCTAAAATTTATATGGAGGGAATAGGGACAGAATAGCTTGAGGAATAAGAAGGTATTTTACAACTACGAGATTAAAAATTTTTAATAATTTCAAGTACCACAAAAAATATGTCAATGACATCTAATAACGTATATGACTGAAGGTAATATAAATTGGTACAACCACTTTGAAAAATAACTTGGATATTCTTGTAAAGCTGAACACTGGCTTAACTCTAGCATATAATAATTCAATTCTCTGGAGAAACTTTTACACACATGCATTAGGAAAAAATATAAGTTTTTCCTAGAAGTATTGCATCTATTATAACAACAAAAGAAAAAGGAAAAGCACCTAAATATCCACCAACAGGAAAATGAATAATTAAACTGAGGTATATTAACACAGTTCAATATTATACAGGAGAAAATGAATGATTAATAGACATATGCAACATGGACATATGTTACAGCTATAACACTTTATGATAAAAGCAACTTTCAGCAGACAATTTACTATCATTTTGTAAAGCTTAAAAACAAAACAAGATTTTTTTTTAGAAATAACTATATAAGTAATTAAAGTATTTTTAAAAGTCAAGGAAAGCTAAACTCAAAATTCACAACCATCATTCCTGGCTTGGCGGGAAGGAGAGCAAGGACACGGACGTGGGCAGAACAGTACTGTAACGCTCAGATCTAAGGTCAGGCTGAGGCTGCGCGGGTGCTCACTTCATTAAGCTCTAAAACATACATGTTTGTATATAGCACATACTACATTAAAAGAGTTCAAATAATTTACATAATATTTTGAAACTAAGATACTGGGTAGTTCACAGAAACGTCAGGAGAATTAGAGAACTCGGTCTACAGCCTACACAGCAAAATGCTCAAAATCAAGCGGTGTGATGGTACAACAGTTCTGGGATGGGGAAGGGAGAGAAGAAGCCCTAATTTGCAGTAGTTGGCAATTTCCATGGCTAATTTCAACTACCAACTAGATGTTACTGAACTCTAAATTGAGAAGAGATGCTGACAGTCAGTGTTCAGGAGCTGAAGCTGGATCCGGCACACGGCAAGCATCTGGCTCTACGCCCTGTACCATCGATCTCACTGGCCTTGGATCCTTACCCTAGAAACTCAGTCCTTCTGCAGCTTCTGCTACTAACACAGAGGATTCATCACAGTTCCTGCTTTTTTGTGTGACCAGCCCAAGCCAAGAGCAAACACAGCTGCAAAGGAAGCTGGGGGAAAAGTATCTGGCATTTTCTCTCCAGTACCAAGACTCTGAAGATGAGAAATCTTCCCCAAACACAGGAAGAGAATTCAGGTTCTCGGGATCATAAATGCCCACTATACTTATCTTCTGTATATTGTTATCAGTCAAGAAGATTTTGTCAAGCTCTATTCTCTATAATTTGTATAATAAAATCGCTTTTAAAAAAATTTTCCACATAGAAATGATGCCATATATGGATTGCGTGTGTACGTATATACAGCTGACCCTTGAATAACACACTCTGAACTGCACGAGTCCACTTCTATGCATATTTTTCAATAAATACTGTAAATATATTTCCTCTTCCTTATGATTTTTTAAATAACACTTTCTTTTCTCTAGCTTTCTTTATTGTAAGAACATGGTATATAATACATATAATGTACAAAATAAGTGTTAGTGGATGTTTGTGTTAACGGTAAGGCTTCTGGTTAAAAGTAAGCTATTAGTAGTTAAGTGTTTGGGGAGTCAAAAGTTATATGTAGATTTCTGACTGCGGGGAGCTGACGCCCCTAACCCTCACACTGTTCAAGTTCAAGGATCAACTGTATACCTCTACACACATATATACTCTCCTACCCCAAGATTTTAAATGTGCCTCCCTCATTGAGAATTACATGACTAAAAACTAACATTCTAGCAAGAAAAGCAACCTGTCCACCTTACCAAGGGGAGACAGCTGTCCCTTCATTGTATGTACTTCTGACATGAAGTGTGTTTCACTATTGACATTGCTGGTTTCTCATCAGGCTATATGCTTCAACAAGACAGGGCTGTCTGTTGGTCTGTGTCCCTTGAGCTCAGCACAAATATATATTCAAAAACCACTTGATAAACAAAGTATTTCCTTGTGTTTTTACTATAATTTATTTAGTATTTTTCGGATACATCAGAAAATGTGGTGGGGTCTTTATATAAGTTATTTACCTCCAAAACTATAATGTTAGGGTCATTTGAGTATCTTAAATGAGAAAATAGAAAGCAGAGGGAAAAGTACTTTGCCAGAGGCCATGTAGCCAATGAGAGGCAGAATTAGAATTCAAATTCTATCTTACACCACAGTCTGTCTTCTTTTATTACGTATTCTAAAATTAAGATAAAATTTGTTACGTACTCTACAGTCTTTATAGGAAGCCAATGTTAAACTTAATGGCGCATAACTTTATACATATATGTATATGTGTATATATATAGTATGTATGTACCTAGCCAATACATACATACTATATATATACACATATACATATATATATAAAATCACGAATGTAAGAAAAAAATAATACACCATTGTAAAGTTGTCTTAATGAATGTTTAAATTGGGGCATTTTACTTCATTTTAATGGTTAAGAAGAAATTATTATTTCTAATGTTACTATGCTACATTATTGGTTTTTATGATAAATAGATATAATGGCAAACTGTAGACAGAGTAAAATAAAATACATCTATAAAAAAACTTGTTGCATACTAAAAGCAGAAGCAGGTATAAAAGGTAATGGGAATATTAATTGGTAAAAATTAATTCTGCTCAAAGAAGGTCAAGAAAATTAGAAGAAAAGTGACATTTGAGTTGGGGTTTGACGAATAAACAGCAGTTTGCCTGGCAGCTTAGGGGAGGACATTCCATGCACATGGCAATTATAAGGGGCTGAAGCAACATATGACTGATGTTAGGGAAGCTGCAGGTCTCACCTCTAAAATAAAAGGGAGGGCAGCTTACGAAAAGTAGAAGCACATGTTTAATTTGAATAACTAAAAGGAACACTGGTAAATTGCATTATTTAGCATAGAACAAACTAAGATTATTAAATATGATACAAATTTTTTAAATTAAAACTTTTTCCAATTATTTTTCTTTTTAAAAAACATCTAATTTCTAGACTTGAGGGTGAGGCCATTCACTTTGAATTTTAAGGCAGTGGAGCCATCTTGTGGTTGATATCCATATTACCGAAGCTTTGAGAAGGTTACTTATATTTGGAAAAATTAGGACTTTAATCATAATTTCACATTTAAAAAAACATATACAGCCTATCGGTCTTAAGAGCTAGATTAAAAAATAAATAAACACAGGACTGAAAGCCTTTACTGTTAGGTTTCTACAGTAATGCATTAGGTCGTCACATAGCTGGACTAGGTAATAGTATTTTCACATTAACCTGTATTTTATAATTTCTACACCTTGGTTTGGACACTAAAGCTATGAAAATAATTACAATGAAATATTCAGCTCAGACAAGAATATGAAAAATATTAAACAGTTTATTAGGAAGTATAGTTTTATTTCTTTTGTGTTATGACTTTTCCTGTGGTTTTTAGCTTACAAGCCATCATGTTCCTGTAGCCTGTGAGAAATGCAAAGCCTGCCCTGAGAAACTCAGAAAATGCAAAACATGTCTTCATTACACGTCCCTCCACTGTCAAATCTTTATGGCCTAAAAACCAAACATAAACTGTGCATGGAAAGAAATCTCTCGGGCTTGGAATCCTAGAAAAAATATCATCTTCCCATTCTCACCACTTTTTAAATTTGTCTGCAAAATTTGTATCAGGGTTTTGGGCGACATTATGGAGAAAATATATAGGAACTGCAAGGTAATATTAAGTGAATGGAAGGAAAGAGGAAAGAACCTAAATAAAACTATATTGATCAATAATAAAGTTACTTGCATATTTTTCTATTCTTTCTCCCAAATTAATTGGTGATAATTAATAGACTTTAGTTTCAAACTCCAGATAACACCACCCTCTGAATGCCCCAGAACTGTCTTAGAAGAGACATAAATTCAATGTGTCTAGGATTAACTACCTTCTCCCTAACTATGGACCCACAATCTTTCTTACCTGATCACATAGTAATTAGCTCTTCAGTCTTCCACTCTCAAATTCCCAAATGCTGAAAATGGTGTTATCTAAGTCTTCTTAATTGTCACAGCGCACACCATGCAAGCATTTATTTTTGGCCCCTCAGGGAAGGAAGTCTGAAGACTCCTCTCTACACTACTTTAATCTGCCTTTCAAAGAGGATCACACTCTATCCTGGAGAATCTCCAGTGCACTGTGGGGGTCCTGAGACCTAGTGAATGAGCTCCCAAAGTGATAGGAAGGCAGATGGCCGAGGTCCTAGCGAGTGGACCACACAAGACTGATGGAGGCTGCTCCTAATAAGGCCTCTTCTTGCCTCTTGCTTCTTAAGTATTTGCTTCTTAAATATTGGGGCTCTCTAATCCTCATGTTTCCTGTTGGCTTTCTCTCTCCTAAAAATGGTAGTATCACAGGAAGGCTTGGAACTTAGTAGAAACAGAGGAGGGCTTTGCGTCTGCTTTGACTTCATCACACTTACATGGACTTAGCTCAAGCAACAGAGCTCTGCATTAGGGCTGGGGGCCAAAACCCAACCAATAATGAAGCATCCATTTGCCAACTTCATTTACTGGATTCCCTTGGAGATCTCTCAGTAATGAGATACCCAAGGGAGTAAAAAGGATTAATATGTTCTTAGACCTCCAGGACAAAACACCATCCTAAACTGCTCATAATCCTCCATCCTTGCCATATGCACTGTACCATGTTTAGTACATTATCTCATTTAATTAGTCAATGTCATAAAGGAGCTATCTGAATGATAAGAAAACTAAAATCTAGCAAGATGAAGTAACTTGTAGAAGTCATAAAACCAAATAAGCAGAAAAATCAGGATTTAAGTCCAGCCCAAAGATGCTAAAATCTGTATCTTTCGAGTATGTCATCAGTCCCTTCACTTATTCTTTCATTTTTTAATATAAAAAGGAAAACTAAAAAATATGATTTTATACCAAAATCTGGCATGTTCTAGGGACAGACAGATTCCCCACTTAAATACCCTTCTTACTAAATGCTGCCCTATCTCTTATGAAAAGATGAAAACAAATTTATTTAAAAATTTTTATTTTGAACCAGAACTACAACATACATAATCTAGTGACTGGAGTCATGTCTTCATAATGATTCAGTCACCACTAACACAGTAAAATACTGGTTAATAAGGTATTCCAATAAATAAAAGACAAAGCAGCTTTAATTGCATTAGTCTTATTTTATAAAAAAGCACAAATAATTCCATTCATGTCAAAATATATTCCTTAAATATTTACTTTGGCCTAAAAGTAGTTATAGTTTTATATAATATATGGAGTTTTAACTAAAAGCAAATAAAATGAGCAATTTCTGTGCATCGGCTTCTAAAACGTCTATTAAAATTATTTTTCAAAACATCTTCACTGGCACCATGACGAGAAGTAGACTAGGTGCTAGGAGGGGGTAATGAAAGGGACAATATAATCAAAGAGGAAGAGCAGAGGGAGGGCATCCAGCTCAACTTGTTTCATGTGAAAAGGGCTTATTTCATATCTTCTCATTTTATGTAAAAAGACACATTAGCATTAAGGATATTTTAAAGGATAAAATTTGGCACAGAAAGTGCTACATGCAAAGACTTTACATTGTTTTTTATTGTTAGCTACATTCAAATACATTCAAAGAAATCTTAAGGATCCCACTGTGCAAAACTTTTTAAAGGAAAAAGTGCTCTGAGAAGGTGGAGGGAGCAGAGAAAAGTCTCATATTGGGGAACCCCAGGACCCTCCAAAGAGCTCAAACGCAAACCTTTAAAAGAGTAAGCCTTAGATTTGTGCTACAAATCCCTAAAGACACATAGAGAGAAAATGGAAAACCAGAAATCCAGAAAGCTTCAAATTTCTTTAAGTAAGCTAGTGTAAGGGTGTACAGATATTGCTCTGATGTTAGCTACTGTTCCTGTCAAGAATTTTTGCATTTATCAGACCTGTCTAAGACTGTTGCCTAAACCAGCAGTGCACTAGGTATGCTTCCTGGACCAGCAGAATGAACATCCTAACTTGGTCAAAAATACAAATTCTCAGGCTCTATCCCAGTTCGATGGAATCAGAAACTGGGGGGACGGATGGGGGCTGGCACTCTGTGTTTGAGCCAGGCCTCAGAGTGATTCCAGTGTACAACGAAGCCTGAGAACTACTATAGTCGAAAAAAAAAAAATGTAAAGCAGCTGGAGAGGACTCTGAGAACAATTAAGTTGAAGGAAAAGCTGAAGACTGAGAATACACAAAGGAACCAAGATAAATGGCTTTAGCAAAAAGAAACCTGTGGCAGTGACATGTAAAAGTCTTCAGGTATATGGAGAATTATTCTCAAGAGAAGGTAACCAGACGTTCTCCATTTCCCCTAAGGGAAGGAAGATAAAGACATTTATGAACTTTAACTGTAGAATATGAAATTTAGATGAAAATATAATTAAACTTTGCTGACACAGAGTGTTGTTAAACATTAAAATAAATGGCTGAGTTGATAGCACCTGTTCTCTGAGTATCTGCCTCAAAAACTAGAGATTAAAAACTCTCTAATATGGTTCTTTCCAGTTAAATGATTACCATATATTGTAGAAATGAACTAATATTTAGAAATGTGAAAAATATGTTGTTACATTATAGACCTTTTAAATTATCTAAAATTTAACATATCCGAGGTGCAATAACGATTGTAAATATCTGAGTGTTAAAATGATAAGAATACTTATTTAAATACAAAACATACACGTTGAAAGTATTTATTTAAACATGGATAATGATGTTAGCTAATAGTTAAAAAGTGACCAATAGCACATAGAAAATTCTCGGCTGACACAATATACATATATTTTCAAATAAATAGAAGAAATTGAGTACAAACAAGTAAGAAGTAAAAGACTGTCTATTTGGTATTGAAAAACTATGTATTTTAAAAAGACCAGTGAAAAAAACTCTAACATGAATATATATATACACACACATACACATGCACACATATATATAATGCAAAACAATAAAAATAATCAAATGCATGGCTTTGTCAAATTACTCCTAATATTCTCTATCTTATATTTTTATATTAATAAGTTCATTAAATAAACATGGTAACAGGTAACTAAAATAAAAAAATACAAAAAGGTTCTTATCTTGAGCTCTAACCTCTAATGTCACATGCAAGTGTGCCATAGTTACAATTCCTAAAACAATTTTTTAAATGTTTAATAGTCACCAAAAGTTTAAAAGTTTGTTTTAATAATTTTCCATGTGTATTCGAAATCACTACAATGACTCTGACCTGTTCGTCTCTAAAACATTTTGCTGTTGAAGTCCTAATTGACAAAAAATAATTCCAGTAATTTAGTAGATGTTCATATTTACTGTAGTTAGCATAACTTAGGAAGTTAACATTTTTCTTTACCTTTTCTACCTTTCCACCATTGATGTCACTGGGGAGGAATTTCTTGCCAATTGTTCTCAAGTCTGTCTAAAATAAAAATATTATTATTAACATATAATTTTAGAGAAAAGTCGATTTAATCTCACAAACAAAAGATGAAAAGACCTAAAGTTTGTGGAACAAAATTTAAATAAATGTCTTTTAGTTGATTATGAGATCTACGCGTATAATCAATCTTTTCAAATAACACAATCCCATACATATGTTATTTAAAGTGCACTAGTAGGTTGAACACATATATATGGATATATATATATTCTGGTCATATTTCGTTAGGTAAATTTTTAACTTACTAGATCTTTTCTACTAAAATCTAAAGCCTGATTTTATGTAAACTACAGTCTTACTAAAAAATTAATGCCACGATCTAAAACTAAATGACTACTCTTACATAAAAGTATACATTTTTGACAACTGAATTCCAAATAACCTTGATACACAGAGACATGAAAACACAATATTCTATAGACCATGATACCCGTAACATAACAAAGCTATATAACATACAAATATCCCAAACAATTCCTAACTATTTATTCAGTAAGTCTGACAGAAAACCTTTTGGCAAATCATTTTATATCATACAGAATCTTAAAAGAAAAAAAAGTTTTTAAATTTTTACTAATACACAGTCTTCAGTAATTTGAGACTGGTCTATCACTTACTTTTTTTCTGAATAATTCAGGTATTTGCACCAAAAAAACTATATGCCGAATTTCAACGTCATTTCTCAATATTCTTGTTCCCCATTCCACGGAGTAAAAAATTAAGAACATTCTTTTTCAACATAAAAATCTGCACAGAAAATATTTACTTAGCAGGTCTGAGGCAGCATACTATCTTTAGAAGGGCCACTTTCACAAGGTTGGCCCTAGGCTGGCATGTGGGAAATTTGCACTTGAAACATTTCCTAATGTGGTTCGCTGCCTAGATGATTTGTCTAAACAATGTGATTTATGATGAACACTTGCTTTTGGGGAGGAGAAACACTATACATATATATTATTGCATTGTTCATTGCTGGATAAAGGACTAAGCTCAGCCTTTCCCCTACGGGGGAAGAGAACATTAGAAAGCTTGTGCATGGATTATTCTCCCGCTATGTAATAAGTTATATACAATAAGGGTCAATAACACAAGTCTTTCTCAACTAGGCTGGCATCCCACAATCAGTAAAAGTTGAAAAAAATTCAACAGAAATACTGTAAGTGCCAACAGAAATACTGTAAGTGCCAAATTTTATTTAAAGGTGATAAACTTGAAAAGTAAATTATTTGTTTGGTGTAGACTTTATCCTAATTAGAAGTTTAGCTTTTTTTTTTTCCTGTTATATGGCATGACAGCTTGGACTGGAGTATTCAACTATATATTTTAGAAAAAATTATAAAGACAAATTAATTCATTAAGATAATGGCCATCATGTATCTCTTACGTACATAGGACAAATACTTCATCTTGACTGGTTTTATTTTAAGTTTCATACCCACTTATAAACAGTTCATTGCTATTTACCTAACTTTATAAATAAGAAAAATAAAGAGGAACGGGAGATTGTCACAAAATCTCTTTTTTATCATCTGTAGGATATTTAAATAAAAAACGAAATAAAGTAGACTTCTTCACATTTTTTGAAATCAGAATTCACTAATTTGGGTGCAAGTCAAAGAAAGTTAAAGTGGGGAATTTTTCCATTTGTAGTCATAGATAAACTGCATATTTTCTAACGAATGCTTCTTTACGAAATTTATAGTCTGTTTATTAAAAACTTAAATACTTAGCTCAGAAGCAAAAAACAGATCCTGTTGGCCTTACTGAACAAAATTCAGAGAAATTGGAAAGAAACGAGATTTCAAAAGAAATTTTTATCTGTTTAAACCTAAATTTAATTATATTTATATTTTCAATGTTACCAGTTGCTGCTATTTCTGCTTTATGTTATACCTATTTTGCAGTAATATGATGACTCTGTTAGACGGTATTTCTCTTATCAATTTAATTATGCATCATAATATATAAATTTTATTAATAAATTGTTATTGTAAAGGCAATATGAAAAGTCCCACTGGGGTAACTGCAAGATTGATAAAAGAATATTTGTTTACTTACATCTATATCTCAAACAATTTTTTATAACTCTTCAAAAACTCCAAAAGCCAATCCCAATTATGGGAAAGATACAGCTACTGAGGTGGGTGGAGGGAAAAAGATTGAGACTACATACCAAAACATGAACAGTAATTACAAGTAGGTTTAAGTTTCTCATTTTTTTTTCTGTATTTTCTAAAGTGTTCTACAATATGCATTATTTATACCAATAAGATAAGTTAATTTGAAATACTAAATACAACTGTCAAAAAACTATAACCTAACTAGAGTTCCTATATTAATTAAATGACAATTTGTTTTAATGAATATGATCAGTTTTTATTGCTATTATATAGGTACTGTATATGTTATGAAATTCTATAATTGATCAATGGGTTAAATATAGAGTTTTCATTGCATTTTTTCCTTTTTCATTGGATTCTATTTAATAGATATTAAAAGAAACATACATTTCTAATAATTAGTTGATATGAGATTAACAAATTCAGCAAACATCACCGTAATTTAAAATGGACAATAAAAATAAGCGCTATTTTTATTATTCCATATTACTTACGAAATCTAGCTTATTCTATGAAACGTTTTTCATAAATATAGCTCCCAGACTAAAAATGTTTCTAAATTAATAAACAAAACCTACATTGAGAGCAATCAGGATGATGTCGTTTATATTGACTTTGTCAGGAGAACTTGTGCAAGCTTCAATGCCTTCGTCTGAAAGATACCTGTTAAAATAAAATAAATAGCTTAATATTTTCTAAAATCAAAATTAACTCAAGTTATTTTTAAATCAACATGCAAGTTTGTTCTCTGCTATGAAATGCTGCTAAAAAAAAAGAGTCCTGCATATTCCCTGTTTATTTACTATCTCTGATAGAAGAGAATGGACAATACACATTTTTCCTTTTTTGTATCCTTAAAGAGAGATTGTGGCAATACAATTATCCATATGCTTTCCATTGAAACATCGACATACTCCTTAAGAAATGTATAAGCTACTCTTTACAATTATACAAACATAATACCTGACTTAAACACTTGGTAATACAGTAAGCACTTAGAGATTGAGATGTGCTATAAAAACAGAACCTAAAGCAATATAGTTTTGAACTTATCCAACAAAAATTTCCTATGCTACCTTCTCATGTTGTCTTCTCAAGTCCCTCCCACTTTTTTTTGTACCATAATGTTCCCAAGACAGGCAACTTTTTACCGTATGTCTTTTACTTTATCTGTCACTTTTCAGTTTTTTTTTAGTCATGGTTTTATTGCCCTTTGTTCTTTTATCTAGTCCAAACCAACCATACATCTGTCACAGACAATAACGAATTCAATATTACAGAATGTGAGGGTTGGAGGGGATCATCTCTACCATTCATCCATGCCCAACATGGCCATTTTGAAATTCTTTGACAAATCCTACAATTCGGGTATTATCCCCCCAAAAGTCCACTGTAAAGAAGCCCATTAGCCTTTTGTAGGGTCGGTGCTAGCATGGCCACTGCGGGCATTCTCCCACTAAAAAGATACGGGAATACGAGTCTGACAGAGGTAAGTCGAGCTCATTCCAGATGGCCGGCAATTCCGTCAACCTGCAACATTAGACTGAGTCAAAGACACTTGTTAATATAAACTCTACTTGGAGGCAGCAACCAAAGAGCGTGTGCCTTTAGGAAACAGAACAGATGATTTCTCAAAAGTAAAAGAGCAAGTGAAAAATGTAAATTGAAGAGTGTAAAAGAACAACAGGAGGTTAAAGTTGATAAGCCTATGAATAAAATCAAGGAGATATATACATCAAAGCAAGAATGTGTTAACGAATTAGATACTATTAAAAGTTTAAGAACACGGCAGTGCTAAACTACAATGATGAATTGAAGGCAAGTAGTTAAGTGGGTCACAGAGAAAAAAGTAGAAGCACTGAGCATGCAGACGAGTCAGTAAGAATAAATGGATGGGAGGCCTTACAATAGTTACGTAAGTGACCGTGGAATACAAATGTTTGCAGTCAGCATAGCTGGTTAAAACACTGCTTTAGTTCAAAATGACTGTTTATTTCCTTATTATCACTGTTAATTTTTTGACTGTCACGAATCATCTTACAAACTCAGTTCTACAAATGTTAATTAATTAAGCCCTTATTCATGTGAAAAATAAGACATAACTCAGTAATAAGATTAGTAAAATGATGAAAATTAAACGCTTGCCTTCAAGGAGTTTACAGTCTCATATACGGCATAACACGGAACATAAACAGCTATCATACAAGGCCAAAGTAATTACGAACAAAAGGGGCTCACAGTGGCTGGGGGATGAGAAAGAGCACTTGGAAAGAAACAGCATGAGTGAAAACATGGAAGTAAAAAAGTGAGGTGCACATTCTAGAGGTAACAAGCGGGAACCTTCTCGATGGAATGCGAAGAAGAAATAAGTATAGGTTGAGACCAATTTTAGAAAGCAACAGAGCACAACGAATATGGGTGATATGTTAAATGCTAATTGAATAATTACAAAAATGCACTTTCAAAACGCGTACACCGTGGGGAAATAATATGCGATGTCTAATAAAATACTTTGTTTCCTAAAAAGGCAATGTTGTAGAATTAAAAGATTACAGAATACCAGATAAACTGAAATAGATCTTTAAAAATAGTTGAAAAAAAAATCGAAATATAAAACAAAAAAAAATCAAAAAAAAAATAAAAATAAAAATAATCAAAATCCACCTCTTCCATTTCACAGATAAAGGTCCAAATATGTTAATTAATCTTGCCCTAAAATAGAAACTTAAGCAATTCAAAGTTAAAACAAGAATGCTTCCTGACTTCCAATCAGCAATTTTTTCATATAATACACCATTTTTATTTATCGACAACTAATGCTAATGTTAGGAATATGATCTTCTCATAAACATAAGCCAACATCTATACGAATCAGTTTCCTAATCATCGACATACTTCAGCAACACATACAAAAGCACAAGTAGGCAAAGTCAATCAGTGAGCTCCAAAATATATTAAAGAAGAACAGGGAACTAATACTAATAATTAGAGATACAAAAATTGTTATAACAATAAAAATAGCAATCTCTACAAAATATAAAAAGGGAATTCTATCTAAAAAATTCTAAAGACAGAAGCTATAAGGGGGTGGACATCTGACTTCACGCATGTATATAAATCAAACATCCTGTGATTTCTTTCAAATAATGTCTTCTGAATATAACAAATTCTAAAATATGGCTCAGTCTCAATTCGTGAGTTTTACACGTCTCCTTTCCTCACTCTTCATATTTTGAAAAATCAAAGGTCTTGTGCCTTACAGCTTTACTCCGCAGTCACCAAGAAACACGAGACCCATTCACAGCTCTTGCCAGTACATCTTGGTCATCCTTCTGCAAACACTGGACCGTTTTCACAGGAGGACTGAATCTAAATTAACCATAACCTGGGATTTACAGGGGTTTTTTTGTAAACACATAAAACTCCAATACAAGCAATGAATAAAACGAGTGATAAAAGTAAGTCAAATGCCCAAACTGGCTGCAAGATACACCACAGTAACCAGTAACTGAAAGAACAAAACAGCACAAAATTCACCAGCCTTAAAGTGGCCAGTGAGAAAGAAAGGAAGTGAAAAGTGGAGCAGGCGTGCCAGATCTGACCCCTGTGCACGTGTGCACAGCGGACCTCGCGAGAAGAAAATTATAATCAGTTCCCATGTGCCATCTTCGAGCATGTGAAACTCAAGGGCAAGGACCTTAACGAAGAAATGAACCCCAGAGGGCCCTTGTTGACTAAAACGGCCAGGAAAAGCAAATGTTTTTTCTCCTCCCTAATGGAGATTTTGGAAAAATAACACTATAAAACCACTCATTGTTATTATAAACTAAAAATATATCAGAATATATGTTATTGGCAAGCGGGGCACTAAAGGGCTAAATTTCTGCATGATATAGAACAGATGAACATTTTCCATTCATTTTACCTTCAAATAATGCCATTTTAAAATCACAATTTAAGAAGTACTCAAATTTTTAAAATAAGATTTTAGAAATTGCTTCCTTTTTTTTCATAAATAGATGTTAAAATTCCTTTTTACTCAGAGTCACTTAATTTGTACTCTTGAGCAACTGTTTTTACTTCAGAAGTAAAAGCTTTAAAATTAATTATCATGCACCAATTTGGGGGAGAGGAGTTTTCCCATTACAGATAATAAATACATATTCTGTGAGAGGGGTCACTCAGCCTAAGTGCCACTGCCAGAACCAGCTTCATGTCTTGTTCAGAAGTCACATGGGCATATAAAACAAACATGACCAAACTATAGTTCAGGGATTGCGACTGACAGAAAACTGTAATAAAACAAATACTATCATTTGAATCTCATTTATTTGATCCAGACAGTGGATCACCACCACTTACACTAGTAAGAGGAAAGAGAGCCAATGTGCCTTACTTACCCCTTCCTCTGAGAGCAGGTAAAGTCTTGAGTCTAACTTACTTGCTGGCTACAATGAACACATAATGAGGAAGACCATGACAAACCAAAGAGTGCCTGCCCAACAAAGGCGGCACCTATAATTCAGCTTTGGTTGACTGTATGTCATACAGTTATTATCAGATCTTTTCATTTTTAGGTTTTAGTTTTGTGTAAAGCAATGTGCAAGCCAAACAAAATAGGTTTCAACCAGTACGTGGCACTTATTTACTAATCATATTAGTTTACTAAAGCCGTCTGTGTGTTTGCTCTGGTACACTTCCAAGCTGCCTCTGACATGCAGCCTTGTGCAGTGTCTCTCAAATGGTATACTATTTATGGCTGACATTCTTTGCAAGCAAAAGAGGAAACGAACTATGTCTATCAGGTCACTTTATATGACTCATGGAGAGCAAGGAACATGATTATACATGTCAAAAATGTTCTTTCCAGAGTTGTCTACATCATAATAAAAAGTGTCAAGTAATTTAGGTTGGCCTAAATATTTTATGAACTAAAAATATATAATCCTTACTTTTAACCAGATTTCCAGCCTCCATCTATTTTTTAGGGAGTTCTAATTGGCTAGTAACACTAAAAAGGTCTTCTTCCCCTCTACCCACCTCCACCCATCCAAGAGATGAGTGTCTGTCCATCCAAGTCTGAACTGAGACCTGAATCCTTACGAAAATAATCAAAGACAGAACCTATTACTGCACGCACAAATTAAGCGAATGATAGATGGAAATTCTTTAAAATGCACACGAAAAAACCAAGAATGAAAACATTCTTCCCAAATGGGAAAAAAAGAAGGAGATACCTGGACGATGACTGGTACACAGCGGTCTTAACTGTCTCTGAATAAAATCCAAATTGAATGGTCTCTTATGGTTTTCACAGTCTCTGACGGATACGTGATTATTTGCGGCCGCACTGAGATTACTGACAGGCCCACATGTGTTTTTCAAGTTCCAAAATGAGAATTTAATCAATGAATTCCTCCTTAACCACAAAGAAAATAAAGATAACTAAATCCCAATTATCCACACTAATATGAGGACAGGAGAGAATAAAATGTAACAGGTAATTTAAAAATCACTTCTATCAAAGGGTATCTTTAATCTCAGAAAATATTAAAGTTGGCAACATACTGCAAATTCCCAAGATATTAAAAATAATTTAAAAAATAAGTTAGTGAATGAAGATCTCTCTCTAGTCACTCTCCCAATCTTGTTTCCATCCCTACGGTCTAAGTAGATTATATAATATACCTGCTCCCACATTTAGTTTTTCCTATTATTTTTATACCCAGCTAGAGACATTGAAATAGTAACTTGCTAATTTCCTCTTCTAAAGCAAAAGAAAATGGGTTATAAATTCCCACTTGTAAATACAATTTGGGAAAATACAGTGTTTAACCGTATTGAGTAAACAAGATTAGTAAGTTAACAAGGCTACTAAGAATCTGGACGCAAAATCTGCTTCAGCTAACTTGGTGCAGATGAAATCAATATATTCATCATAGTTTATAGATACATTAAGGGTAAAAGAAATCACCAAGAAGACTATGAATTGGTAGACCAGCAGTAAGAATGAATCCATGGAATTCCATGCCTAAACCTCTATCAAGCACAGCCAACAGGAGGGTCAGAATTCCACTAACATTAATTTAGAAGAAGGAGTACTAATGCACATAAATGGTGAAAAATGAAAAAAAGAGGTTTTTTATTTCATTTCCCTTAACAATTCAATACCTCTTCTACCATTTTTTTTCCTTCTTACGGCAAAGTGGCCACCTACTATGCCAAAGTGAATACCACAACCTTTATTCCAACAATTACAATAAGGACTCAAAGCAACATTAGCTTAAAATTTAATTTTCTCCATGATTTACGTATGAATGAGTCAGACAAATAAAGTTATGCATCATTTAAAGTACTTCTAAGTAAAATCACTTAGTGCTGATCTTAATATAGTAAACTATTTTCAGTAAAAGATTTATTTTATTCAAAAATAAATCCTTTTAAAATGCATTTTTCAGTTTTTACTTTTTATGATTTCTTTTCATGCACAAACATATATTATTTGCACCACTTAGCTAACCTACATTAAATTTTTTCCATACATACACCGTAAAATCTATTTAAATTTCTTCTACACTAACTTTTCAGATTGTTATCTTACAAAAATAAAAATACCAAAAGCAAAGAAATCATCATGAAAATCTTAAATTTTAAATACAAATGTTTCATAAAATTAACCTACACAAAAACTGAAAGGATGAATACTCAAAAAGTAAAAAAAAAAATGTTTTTACTTAGTACTACCAAAGCATCTTTTTTTCTAAAAAAACAACTTCCAGATATGTTAAGAATTACGAAATGCCTTGATATACATCACGATTAACAGCCAACTACTCAAACTTCAACTTTCCAGAGGTCAGACAAAAAATTTTCGTTCCAGCATTAAGGACTGAAAGATGGAAATCATAAAAAGTACTAGGGAAAGTCCTTTGTAAAGTTATATCTAATTTGAAACATTTAAAAATATTAAAATTCTGAAAAGATGAAACCTAGATTTGTTAAGCACTTCCTTTAAAATGCTGTTTTAGCTCATTCTGAAGGATGTACTACTTGAAAACACCACTAGGTGACAATCTTGCTTCACAATTAAAATAGCATACTATTACCAGAAGCTGCCTCAAAAGATGTACTACACTAGCTTTAAAATAAAAATTTCTAACATTTATTTTTTTGTTGTTATTGCTGGGGAGTAGACATATCAAAGAAAATAAAATAGACTATTATAATTTTAGGATTTGTGTTTGCTATAAAGATCACTCAAGGTTTAAAAAAACTCATTTAGCAAGCATTCAAGAGATATCTCCTCATAAGAAAAATAAATTGAAGTATATCAAGATTATTTTCTCTCCTAGTCTCTCCTACGTTCATCCTTTGGAGATAGAGACTTATAAAAAGTACACATAATTTATTAGAGACTAATGCTTTTTTTGCTGTGGAATAGTTACAAAGGCTATTTTCAACATTATTTCAATAGCTGCTTTTTTCTGACATCAAAATAAATAAGCATGATAATTTTAAGATAATAACTATAAGAAAATAGATGACAAAAAAAAATCACAACTTCTGTTTTTTTATGACCCATGAAGACATTATCCCAGAATGCTTACTTGGTATTAAAAAATTATAACAGTTGAGCAAATAAAAATGTATAAATAATTCCTTTAAAATTCCATAACTGAGATCTTACAAGGTACAGCGGCAGTGGACACCTAAATTATTATTCATTTCTGCAAACTGAGCCTTCACATAAATTTAAAAGTATAAAATGATGGCCTGGATATTTTTACTTTCTTTGGAGGTTATAATTTATGTCCTTCTTCTAATTCAACATTTTCATATTTTAATTCAGAAGCAGAGCTGAGGTTATTTTTTAATAACACATTTTAAGATGTAAGATTATTTAGTATTTCTGTCATCTTTTCCTTGGCACAAAGGTGATGGCTATAAAACTACACATTAGGTGGAAAGGCTCACTTTCGGCCCGATGCCCTGTGCCCTGTGCCCTGTGCCCTGTGCCCTGTGCCCTGTGCCCTGACCACTGCAACACAACACAACACATCACTACCTGCACTGCCCATGCCAAGGACCTCTCAGGACTAACCCCAGAAATGCTATTTTAAAATGTAAGATATAACAAAAATTGGAAGGAATTTTTATGAATAGCTTGGAGTGACTGTCATCTGATCTGTACTTTTTAAGTGATATAGACTAGATGCAAATCTGTCTCACTCTTTGAACATGTGGGATCCTAGGCTACTTACTTAATCTGTGCCTCAGTTTCCTCTCCTATTAAAAAAAAATGGAGCCAATAAAATGGATGGAGTTGTTCTTAAGAACAAATGAGACAGTATGAAACACCGCGCAGATGCTTGGTAAGAAGCAGATGCTAAATAAATACTCTTTTCCTTCCTTTTTAAATGCGGTCCCTTTGGTGTTTCTGGAAAATAATGATACTCAAAGATGTCTTCTGGGTTCTTAGAAGAAAGCAAAAGAATGAAATTTGCCTCACAATAAAGCCAATTTCCTCAAAGGCTACAACTAGTAGTCAAAAGTATGTATGCATCCTAATAGGAAGATTGAACCACATATTTCTGGCAAAACTACTCGCCTGGAATTCACTGAGAACTGAAGGAAAGTGTCGACAAGATGAAAAAAACTTTATTAATTAATTTGTTGAAATCTCCCAATTTTTTATATATGGATGAATATACATATTTTTAGCAATAAGAAAATAAGTTATTCCACAAGACTGTGAAACTGTTTCTGGCCCAAATAGAACTTCCAATGCAAAATACACTGCCATCATTTTTGCCCAATCTGCCATTTATGCCAGCAGTTAAAACAATGATGTCAAGAACAGTCGGTAAGTAAAAGTTGAAAATTCTACAACACAGAGAATTACAATTTTACTATCTAGTTTAAAAATTAGACATTTTATAATTTACTTATAATTTAAAATAACTCTTTTAAAATGAAAATCTACTACTTCAATTATCATAGGCAATTATGACAAATACCTATTTGTTTCTAGATATGTAATCATATATTTTACCGTCTAATAGCATAACAATTCTCCACAAATTAACATAAAATAAAAATGAAAGAGGCCTAAAACCAAAAGGGGTAGTAACTTAAATATGCTACAAAATTAAATAAGTAAATATTAAAAAAAGAAATGATTTTTTTCAAAAGAGTGAAAAAGTTCCATAATATATCTTAGTCAATAAACATGAATTAATAATTCTTTCATTTCTTTAAAATGCTCTTAAATACAAAATGTTTGGCACTGATTAAATTTTTGAAATAGAAATGCTGCAAATAAATTTTAAAGTTTTAATTTTTTAGCTTAGAAGACATAATTAAACATATCTCCATATCTCTTTGTCGTGGGCTGATGGGTGATACCTAAATATCCTAATCTCTGGAAACTGCAATGTTACTTTATTTGGAAAAATGGTCTTAACAGATGTAACTAAGTTTGGGATCACGAGATGATTATCCAGGTAGGCACTAAATCCAATGACAAGTGTCTTTATAAGATACCATGTTCATGGGCAGGAAGAATCAACATCATTAAAATGGCTATACTACCCAAAGCAATCTATAGATTCAATGAAATCCCTATCAAAATACCAATGGTATTTTTCAGAGAGCTAGAACAAATAATCCTAAAATTTATATGGAACCATAAAAGACCCCGAATAGCCATGGCAATCTAGAGAAAGAAAAAAGTTGGAGGTATCACACTATACTAAAAGGCTACAGTAATCAAAACATCATGGTATTGGCATAAAAACAGATACATTGATCAATGGAACAGAACAGAAAGCCCAGAAATAAATCCACGCCTATATGCTTACTTACTATATGACAAAGGAGATTAAGAACATACAATGGGGTAAAGGCAGTTTGTTCAGTAAATGGTGCTGGGAAAATTGGACAGATACATGCAAAAAAAAAAAAAGGAACTGGACTATCTTCTTACTCTGTATACAACAATGGACTCAAAGTGGATTAAGGACATAAATGTAAGACCTGAAACCATAAAACTTCTAGAAGAAAACATAGGCGGTAAACTCTCTGATATTGCTAACAGTAATTTCTTTTCGGATATATTTCCTTGGGTAGAGAAAACAAAAGAAAAAATAAACAGATGGGACTACATCAAATAAAGTTTTGCACAGCAAAGGAAACCATTAACAAAACGAAAAGACAATTGACTGAATGGGAGAAGATATTCACTTATGATACATCCGATGAGGTTAATATCCAAAATATATATAAAGAACTCATACAACTCAACAACAAAGAGGAAATACAGATGGCCAATAGTTATATGAAAAATTCTCAAGGTCACTAATCGTCAGAGAAATGCAAATTAAAACCTCAATGAGATATCACCTCACACCTGTTTAATGGCTATCATCAATAAATCAAAGAACAATAGGCGTTGGCGAGGATGCAGAGAAAAGGGAACCCTCAGACACTGTTGGTGGGATGGCAGATTGGTGCAGCCACTATGGAAAACAGTCTGGAGGTCTCTCAAAAATTAAAAATGTATATACCTTTTGACCCAGCAATTGCACTTCTGGGTATTTATCCAAAAGAAAACCAAAACAATAATTCGTAAAGATCTGTGCACCCAGTATTCACGGCAGCGCAATTTACAATAGCCAAGATGTGGAAGCAACCTAAGTGCCCATCGACAGATGACTGGATAAAGAAGTTGTGGCTCATATATACAGTGGAATACTACTCAGCCATTTAAAAAAGTGAAATCCTACCATTCGCAATGACATGGATGGACCTAGAGGTTATTATGCTGAGTGAAGTCAGACAGAGAAAAGATAAATACCATATGATTTCACTTATATGCAGAATCTAAAGAACAAAAAGAACTAATCAAAAACAATCTCACAAATACAGAGGACAATCTGGTGACAGCCAGAGGGGAGAGAGGTTAGGGGGAAAAAAGAGAGGCAGAAGGAGTTTTGAGACAGACCACAAAAGAGAGGCCATTTAAAGATGAAGGCAGATATTGGAGTGAAGAGGTCTCA
>NW_006437828.1:1088071-1099687 GCF_000325575.1 Pteropus alecto
AAGCTGGAAGAGGCAGGTAACAGCTGCTCCCTTGGACCCTCTGTGGGGAGTACAACTCTGCACCACCTTGATTTCAGACTTCTATAAAAGAGTACATTTCTATGGTTTTAGGCCTCCTGGTATACAGTAATTTGTTATAGCAGCCATACAAAACTATATCCCTATTATGAATTTAATTACTTGAGTATTGATTCAGTTAAATAAAAAACAAAATTTTGAAAGGTCGGTGAACTTGTGTGGTTTGCTTAAGTCTATAAATAATCAGATACAAACTGTGCAGAGCTATGATAGAAAGTTGAAAGTGGTTCTTCCCCAATTCTTCCACAAAACAAACATCGGCAGTCTTAGGTATACCCTTGTAATATACACATATGCATCCACTGGAGTGAAACTTAAAAGTAAAAATTGTTTATAAAAATAGACTCACTCTATACAAAAGTTTCTGCAGATCTTTTCATTCAAGAATATATCATGGCCAACTTCCACGTCAAACATATAGATTTTCCCATCTCATCTTTTTCAGTAAATGCACAGTATTCCTTTCCAGATAGGGACTATGCTATAATTTACCTATTCAGGCTGTTTCTAATTTTGTATTAATAATACTTGAGCATATTTATAGACACATATTGGAGGATGAATATTAATATTTTTATAAGATATATTCCTAAAAGCCATGCCGCTGGATCATATTATATGTGTTAGAATGGGGAAAAGAACTTTAAAATCTATAACTATGAATTACTTTATGTTTTTGGAAATATTTAAATGTTTTAAAAATGATTCTTTTTAAATAGCTTATTTTAAGAAATTTTAATTGATAAATATCCCTAAAGAGCTTTAGAATTAAGAAAGCACTTTCAATGACTAAATAAGAATTCAGATAAATGACACGGTCCCTCGCCACCCACTCTCAGAGTCAAGTGTATTAATATTTACATACTTGACTCCTGTGATTCCCATACTATTAAGTGTAAGAGAGAGACAGAGAGACAGAGAGACAGAGAGTGTGTGTGTGTGTGTCTGTGTGTCTGTGTGTCTGTGTGTCTGTGTGAGTGATTATCTCCATTTATAAAGAAAGGAATTGATACATCATCTCTAAAGTACCAGCTCTTGGTATGATGAAGTAAGACCCTACCGGATATATGACAACACTCTCTCCCTTACCCTGCAGAAAATAAAAATCTGGACAAAAGACAAAAAGTAACAAAAGCTACTGGAGAGAGAGCAGAGAACACTGGCGGGGAATGCTGCTCACAAAGACGACAGGGAGCTGTAAGCAACTTCTGGACTCTGGAGCTTTTAGCCCAGGACAAGGCTCAGTCTACATGGCAGAAGAGCAGCAGGTGTACACAAGGACATACCCACAATCCTTCTGGTCTGGGAATGGAAAAGGGAAGTGGAGAAACCAGGAGCACTGAAGAGTGCAGGGGAATCTCATAAGAGAAAGACCCAGAGAGGGGATCCTGAACTCTGTCCAGTCGCATCTCTGACTGACCTCTGAGGACCCATGTGCAGAACAGACTCAAAGCAGCCCAGCTAAAGGCAAAGACTTTGAATGGAGAATGGAGCTGCTGCACAAGACAAGTCTGCAGCTCATGCCCAGAAAAAAAAAAGAACCATCTATAACACAGGAAATAATCATCGTCAGTGAAATGCAACAGATCCAAAATCTCCACAGCTTAGCAACTCACAATATCCAGAATACAATCCAAAATTACCCAACATACAAAGAACCCAAAAAATAGAACACATGGAAATCAATCCAATCTGACTCCCAAATAACCAGATGTTAGAACTAACATAAAATAATGTTAAAGTAAATATGATAACTATTCTCAATTAAGAAAAACGTTTGCAACATATTAAATCTGAGCAGAGAAATGAAAAGTCTCAGGAGACAGAAACAATTCAACAATCAAGTGTAAATTCTAGATGGAAAACTATTTCTGAAACAAAATGGAATTAAGAGAAGAATGAACACACAGTGGACAGATTGAGTTATAAGACAGATATTTCAACATTTCTATATTTTATATGAAGTAATTATTAACAATAAATGAACTATGAAAAGTTGAGTATTAAATACTGTAATTTCTAAAAAACACTATAAAATTATGCAAAAGAGAAATGATAGCATATATCTATATAAAGATGTGTACATGAATGTTCAAACTATTTATTATAATAGCAAAAACTACAGGCAACCCAAAAGTCCATCAACTGGACATTTTTTTAAATTGTGATATATTTCTACCACAATAAAAAGGAACAGAATAACAATACACACAATGGCATGGATGAATCTCAGAAGCATGATCCCAAGTAAAAGAAGGCAACACACACAAGACTACATACAGTGTTGATTCCATTTATATAAAATTTTAGAAAAAGCAAAACTATAGTGACAGAAAACAGATCAGAAGTTGCCTGGGGTCAGATTATAGAGTAGATCAAATGCAAAGAGACTGGAAGGTGAGAAATCCATTTACACAATTGGATGCAATTACCAAATCCATCAAACTGTACTCTTAAAACTGGTGAATTTAATTGTATGTAAGCAAGGTCTTAATAAACCTAAAAGAGGAGAGAAAGTAATCAGAATTTCAGATAAATGTGCTAATTTACTAATGCAATTAATAAGTGGTAACAGTAAATGGCAACACTGAACCAAACACAAGCGTTTGAATCCCTAGTCCAGTCTTCTTTACATTACACCGGAGCTGCCTCACAGCATTTCTGTTATTAAAAATGATGATAAATATATTCAAAGCCTACCATTGAATCAACAAGATGCAAGGAGCCTAAAATTAAAATACATCCAGAAAAAATATATATTATCTACATTTTAGATTAATAATATAACCACACCGAAATAAAAAAACTAGCCCAAGAAACATTAAAAATATTAATGGTAAATGTTTAAATTAAACACTGAAAGCTAAAAAAGTCTTGAACTTGATTATGCAGGTTTCTCCTACGGTGGCACGGGTGGCAGCAGCTCTGAACTGCTCTGAGCAATGAGTAAATGTACCGATGATGCTGGGAGCCAGGGTTCCCACTGTGGAAGACGGGGAGAAATACAGATGGCTGAAGATGAGAAATAAACCTCCGGTGCTGGACTAGACACAGATCTTTCAGGATGAACTCATGATTTGTATATCAATTCATTCATTCTCATGTGTGGACTGTCCAGAAGCAGCACATGCCTCATGTAATAGTTATATCTTCATGAAAGACGCCTTGATGTGACACAATTTAAAAGGGCTATAAAGCATTGTTTTATAATATCTGGCATATAAAAATTAGGAACTATCACAGATTAACAAAATTTCAACATTTATAAGCTCAAAGCCATCACTATTTTCCAATAAAAACATTTTCTGACTTTAAAGATGTACATATGAAGCTATCTAATCAAATAATACAAATAGCTAAATATGTGCATTTGTATTAAATATTTATGGTAGTCTGGGGAAGTATTAATTTAAAAGCATATCTATATAAAACTGCATGTTGACAAAACTGCATTTAGTGAATCCGCTTTTTTAACTTCCATAATTTAGAGAGATATGAAAGCCACATTTTAGCAGTATATTCATCGTGCAGGTAATTTTAAATAAGGACTCAAACCTTGTTATTTTGTCTGTCAAAAAAATATGATAGTTCATTGTGGACGGATGTAGAAACAAGACATAGATGTAGAGGCCAGCGTGTGTAATGGCACTCATATGTCAATTAGGTTACAAGAACTAGGTTACAAGAATTGGACCTTTATAGGGCCAAAAACCTTAACAATTTTTTTTTAAGTCTCCTTAAAGGTAATTCAGTCTCATAAATTCTCTCCTCCTTCCCTCGGCAAAATTTTTATTTGGAATTATCTGACATAAAAGTCATACAGAGTTAACAGTTCAGACGCAAGTTCAAGAAGTCTATGGCCCCGTGACCTGGTAGGCATGAAAATAAGAAGCTATAATGAAAGGGAGCAAAACTGTTCTAATGCACCCTGTATGAATAAGATTAATTGGGCAGTTAAGTCTGCACAGAAAGATCAGGGTAGGCCCCAAGGAGGAAATGGCACTGCAAGCTGGGGTTAGAAAGAACATAACCCTGCAACTAGGACACGACAAAGGTAATCTTCAGTTTTCTTTTTCAGTGGCAACAAAACTATCAGTCATTTCTGTGAATGATAAACTCTGCTTCATTGAAAAAAGCTGACAGCTGTGAAATAGGTATGCAAATTAGTCAAAAGTATGTTCTATGTCCAAACTGCAGTATCAGTAATATATTCTATAACTGCAATGTTGAACTGGTATATAGCATCATAAAGTCTGTGATAAGTAAGAAAGGTATCATTTGTCAATTTTATACCTTTCTCAAATAGCGGTGACCTCATTTGACAAATATGGAATTTCTTATACTCTCTGCCTTAATAAAGGAATCTCACTTATAATTGAGGTATATTACTACAATTCCAAGGCAGATGATTATTATCGTACAAAATCCAGTAGATCACCATTTGCCAAAACAACCAGTCTCAGGACCAAGTAAGTCTGGCCACATATTATATTCCTCTTTAAGCAAGACAAGCTAAGGAGTTCTGTAATAAACAACTTTTTTCTTTCTATTTTTTAAAATACAGAGTTGATTAAACAAGGAACCTACTTCCCCGTTTAACATTCACAGAACATATTTCGTATTAGCACATTAGCATTTGAAGATTTAACACTATTTTTAAGTAACTCCAGAAGTCTCAACAGAGTAATATATAATTTTGCTAAATCACAAATTTGAGGCACATCTGCTGAATGGCTGCTTTGTGGGAGTGAGTCACAGAAGAGCTTATCCAAACACCAGCCAACCACAGCTCGATGCAGCTTTTCAGTTCTCTAAGTAGCATTCACGAAAGAATCAGGCCATATCCTTCACCAAATGTCTAATCTAACCCTTATAACACACGAAAAACATATTGTAAACATCACGGCTATTTCCTTGTATTGTAAAATGAAAATAATAAGTAACATTATGTATACTTAGGCCTTACGCAGTTTCCAACAACTATAGGTCTACCTTTCCAGGTTTACTAACCCTTTTCTTGTTTCTTCAGCCATATCCTTGAAAGCACCTCATCAGGCCACTGCCAAACTCGAATTTTAACATTCAGAAATATTATCAAGAAGCTTTGTTTTTGTAAAATAATTCTTTTCTGAGATCTCTTTCTTTTCTTTAACCACTATATTGATCAATCAGGAATGTTTTTGGCTGCATACAACAGAAAACCAGACTGGAAATTAAGCAATATTGGAGACTGGGACACTGATGAGGAAGCTATTGTGTCGATCCACATCAGAGATGATGAGGGCCAGGATCAGCATGTAAAATGAGAGGAGTCTCTGGTGCCTGGGGTAAAAGCCTAGGGGAAGTAGAGTGCCACACGTGTAACGATATTAACATGTTAGCTGGATAAGTCTGTGGTAGGGGGCTGCCCTGTGCCGTGCAGGATGTTTAGCAGCACTCCTGGGCTCTACACACTAGATTCCAGAAGCACTCGCCTATGTGTGACAACCAAAAACGTCTCCAGGTATTACCAAATGTCCTGGGTGGCGGTGACAGGGGTTGTTGTGTGTGGAATGTTGGGGACGTTGCCATTAATTGAGAACAATTATCTTAAAAGAACTGAAGGATATGATAAAAGCGGGCTATGTAACAAAAAAAATTGGCAATCAGAAAATCCAAGAAATACACAAAGCTGTATAAGAAAGTGAAATCAGAGCCTGTTTAAATGATTTTCTATAAAGAAAATTTACAGTCATAACAGAATTATTATGCCTACAATGTCAATCAGTAGGAAAGATATGAGAGATTTAATGATAGTTACGTGACAAAATGTATATATCTACCTTGACACTGTAAAAATACAGGTAAGAAGTAAATCAAGTAATGAGCTCTGAAAAATAATAATATAACTTAAGGAAGAAAGATAAGTAATAGAACAAGGCTATATATTCATCTGTCATGTGAATAAACAGATAAAAAATAAAATTAAAATTTGTAAATTCAAGACAGCTTGATAAAAGCGTATTATTTTGAAAGAAGATAGCTGTGAGGAACACCTCAGAGCTCCCGGAGGGAAAGACAGGCAGAGCGGGAACTATTGCTTTTCATTACAAATCCATTTCATTATTAGTATCGTTTGATATTTTTAAACTATACACACATTACTTTGAAAAAGTTTAAGTAATTTTTTTAAAAATCAAGGTGTATCTTTTACATGAAATCATTACTTACATAAATGAATATAGAACAGTATCATCAACCATTGATATACTGAAATTTCACTGTATCTAATTTTATAACTGCTATAATAGAGTCATTGTTTCAATTTATTCAAGAAATATTTAATAAAAACCTACTACAAATTTTGGACAAACAAAATGAAGCAAGCAAGCATAGGATCGAAGCAAACTTTGACCCTATGCATAATGAAGGAGATATTCTTGAACTGGGCAGTGTCCTGATTGTAAATTCCATTTTAGGTAGATTAGTCCAAAAAGTAAAATAAACCATATAAATGGGACAGAAACTGAAGAATAGAAATATCAGTTAGGACGGTACTGCACAAGTTTAAATGCAAAGTAATATTAGATCTATGTAGAATATGATGATAACTGTCAGAACAGACAGAAGGGAGATGATGATGATGATAACAATTATGATGACAATAACAGCAAATATATACTGCATCTTTCAGTGCCAGATATCACACAATTAATTTGATATATATTACATCATCTAATTGTCATAATAACCCTGTGAAAAATACTATTTTACCCCCATTTTAAACGTAAAAAAGTTCAAATTAACATGTCCAAAGCTACACAGTTAGTAAACAGTGGCGTAGTATCTGAAGGAAATGGCAAACTTACTAAGAGTGAAGCTGCCTGAGGAACAATGCAGCTCTTGGTTACTGACCCAGTAACCATACCCCGCTTCATTTCGTAAATGATTCAATGCAGAAAGAAGTAAAGCAGAGAGTTAACTAAAGGCAGAAGGCAACGGGAATGTAATTTAAAATTCCATAACTATAACTGTGGTGGATACAAGAAAAAAAATCAGCAGTCCTGCAATGAATGTTCTTTGTAAGAGGTATAGACTCGAGTTACGTGGGACCACTTATAACGCGGTCAACATTTCCTAGAAAAGAATGAAAAAAAAAAAAAGACTTTCTGTGCCTGTATTTTGTTAAAATAAATACATAAGATGTTTATTTTATATTATAGTAATTAAAATTTAGCTTTTGACTGTAAATATGTGTTCACTGAAAGATCCTCCTCTGCCTCTGTTGTAATCCCATAAATTTAGCATCTTAGCAGTTAGAAGAACTTGGTACACCTTCTGGCAACTTAAAGTCCTTTCTGCTCTCTTCCACTCTCCAGTCGACTGTAAAAACATCAAACAAAACTTGTGCTGGCACCTATTCCTGGCATGTTGCACTTCATATTTTTATCTTTCTCTGACTAAACAAGTGGTCATTCTTTCCTAATAGTTACAAATCTGAAATGAAGGTTAACTTACTTTTATAATTAAAAAAGTTAAAATTATTTGCATTGGAATATCATACCTCAAAAATTAATATCAAAAACCAATTTTTATTTAAAAAAAATATATTCTGCTGCATAAAACAATTCGAAGGGAAACATTATTCATGACTGCTAATCTATATTTAAATTAAATAATCCACTACATTCACGATACCATCCAAAGTTTTGGTTAATGCCAATGTAACGTGTCCATTAAATCCATTTATATGAATAATCTCATTTATTTTACAGGAGCCACAAATACAAATAATTAGCACCCCAGAGAAACAATCTGTCTCTCTAAACATTTTAAAATTCTAATTCAAGTCTGAAAAAGTAAGCTAACCACAGACTAAAAATTACAAAGTGAAAATTTAAAGCAAAAGAACATAAAATCACCGTGGTAAACTACGAATCAAAGAGCGAATACTCCAGCTATCAAGGGAGCGCACTGAACCTCATTGCGGCGAGCTAGAACGTAACGATATTTTCCCATGGACAAATAAAAGGGTTGGATTACGTGACCACAGTCTCCCACTTAGAAGCTCCATGTCATATGATAAAGAGATATATTCAAAAGAATCTTTTTTGGCTCAGTGATATCTTAGGGCAATAAGCAATTTTTTGTTATTTCAAATTAAGAGTATTCATAGTCAATATTCTACCTCAAGTGTACAAAACTTGTAATATTTAAGAAAATAGTAAAGCTAATTAAAAAAAATCAAATTGTAAGGACAATTTTCAGAATCAAGGAAAGGATGATTCGTTGGTTATTTGTTTTCTCACTAATAAGAAAGGAAGTTCTATAAAATTAGAAATATCAAGAAG
Organism: Pteropus alecto; assembly: GCF_000325575.1. NCBI lineage: Eukaryota > Metazoa > Chordata > Mammalia > Chiroptera > Pteropodidae > Pteropus > Pteropus alecto. The sequence continues at coordinate 1,096,480 of NW_006437828.1, forward strand.
AAAAACATGGAGTTCCACAAAGCAGCAAGAGACCATCACTCTCAACCAAATCACCAAAACAAATTGGATAAACTACAAATTCGCACGTTTTTAAATCTATCAGAGAGCTGAGGCCACAAAGAAATTTATATGAACTAAACTCTAGAAAGTGACAATTCCTTCACAGAAGAGAAGGGACTCACAGTAGTTCCATCCCTGCTGAAGGAAGAGGAATTTACCACACTTTGAATGAGGAGAAATCAGCCAGACTTTAAACAAACTTTTCACAGTCATACAGTCTGGCTTTACGAATGAGAATCCCAAGGATTTCCAGCCACAAGCAAGTATGCAACTACTTGCCAACTCTCACACGTTTTCACCAAGTGCTCAGGTATTATATGCCAAAAGCTGGAATCAAGAGGAAAAAAAGAGAGAAAAGTCCATCAGAGGTACTCTGGGCTTTTAGCTACAGAAGGCTGAGTTCAGAGCACAGGTTCTGAGAGGTATCCTCTGAACACATCAGGTTTTCAGCTACAAAATGACTATGGGCACAGCAGGAAAGAAGAAAGAACTGCTCATCTCCCCCTACTTTCCTCACTGCTGCATCTCCAGACACTCAAAGCTTTCAACTACAAGGAATGAGGTAGAAGGTCTGAAAGAAATCACTCTAAGGCACTCCAGGCAAGTGTTGAAAGAGGCACAGAAAGCAGAGCATGAATCATGAATCTGACAGTTGGGCAGTAAAACAGAGAAAAACAGATATTCCAGAGTTTCAAAGCTGGCAGCTTAGTTGTGAAGAAAGAGCAGATCTCTGGAATGTGCCTATGCTTGGATCCCAGGTCCTGTTGAAGAGAAAGTTGTGATCCCATCCTCAAAGCACCTGAATCAGTAGTGGTGACCTGATTCAAACTAAAACTGAAAAAAAAAAAAGCCACGATAAACACAAATATGATTGACACAGCCCTCCCTACCAATCCTCGCCATCCCTGATCTAGATGAAGGGCATAGAAATAAATATTATTTTTTTCATTTTCTAAAGTTCTATTATATAAAAAGTCTACCACACAATAAAAAAATTACATGGCATTCCATAATGCAAGTATATATATAACAATCAAGAGATGAAACAGTGAGCACAAACAGAGCAGAGATGAGTCAAATGTCAAAATGGGTAGGCACTTGAAACTGGTTATAATGTAATAAAAAATCTCATGGAAGAATTGGACAGTAAGCAAGAAAAGATGAGGAATTTCAAAGGATATGTAAACTCTAAAAAACAAATTCTAAAAATGAAAAATACAAGATCAGAAATAAACAATTCAATAGATAGGCTTTATAGCAGACATGACACAAAAATGGAAAGAATTAGTTAACTTAAACATAAGGAAAAAGTAGAAAATTAACAGAATGGGAAATCCAAAACAGCAACGTCTAGAAAGAAACGGAAGTGAAAATGAGGCAGAAGAAACCTATGAAAAGATAATGCCTGAATAATTTCCCAAACTGATAAAAGATACCAAACTAAAGATGCAATAGCTCAACAAACACGATAGTGAAAAAATACAAAGAAAACCACAGCAAGGCCCGGCACACTCGAATTGCTGGGGAAAAAATAATAAAGAACAAATCTTTAACAGCAGCAAGAGAATAAAGACATATTATATACTGAGGGAAAATCTAAGAATTTCCACTAACTTCTCTTTAAAAACAATTCATTCCGGAAGAAAATAAAACTACATCTTTGAAGTACAGCCAACCTACATATAAATACATTAAATTTATATCCAGAGAAAATACCCTTCGAAAAGGAAAATTTCTGCAAGAGTCCTAAATAAAAGGTGAGAGAATTCACTAGTAGACACACAACACAAGAAATGATAAAAGGAGTTATTAGTCTTAAGCAAAAGGATAAAAGATGAAACTGTAGGAAATAAAAGCACTGGAAAAGGTAAACATGTAAGAAAATATAGAAAATCTTTTTAAACCACCTTTGCATTTATATGCAAATTTCTTCAAGACTACATAACTGTTTAAAGCAAAATAATAAAAATATTGTGAAGACGATATATAAATACATATATATATATGAAAAAAACATCAAGACAATGGGCAGGCAGGGGTAAATAAAATTATACTGTTGCATAATTCTTACATTGTTCATGGAGTATTACGATTTGAAGGTAGACTGTGATAACTTAAAGGTTCATGCTGCAATCTCCAGAAGAGCAGACGTTTAAAAAAAATAACACTAGTAGGTATAACTGAAAGTCAATACAGGAGACAAAACGGTATACAATCATCCCTCAGTATCCTCAGGAGATTGCTTCTAGGACACTCCCTCCCCTGAGAATACCAAAATCCAAGGACACCTAAGTCCTTAGCCGGCCTTCTGTATCCATGGGTACCACATCCAAGGATTCGACTAACCTTGAAATTTTCAATCTGTGGTTGGCTGAATCCTCAGATGCGGAACCTGTGGATACGGAGGGCCAATTGTACTAAAAAAATACACATTACATCAAAAAGACTATAGAGTTGTAGGCACAAAGAAAAACTGGGATAAACAGAAAACAAATAATGAAATGAGAGCCTAAAATCAGCCGTATCAGTAATTGTATTAAATAATGAATTAAACACGCCAGGCTTTCAATTAATAAAAGCAGAAAGTGGGGCAAGAGAATTGAGAGAAGTCCCTGCAGATGCTCTCGCCATTCGGCTACCAAAGATCTCACGGCTATCAGAGGACTAGGAGAACGCGTTCCAATGAATGCCAGGCCTTTGGAGCAGAGTGACGAGGGGCAGCAGAGCCAGACATCCCTCCGGAAGTTACAGCAATCAGCATTCACACCAGCAACTTCGGAGAATGCTTATCTCATCACGACCTTGCCAACAGTGTGTGTCGTCATGTATTTTTTAATCTGTTGCTACCCATACGGGTGAGAAAGGATATCACAGTGCCACGTTAATTGGCATTTCTCTAATTATAAGTGAACAATTTTTCACGTTTAAGGGCTACTTTTATTTCTGTGTGTGTGTACGAATTGCCCTTGCACGTCTTTTCCCCACTTTTATATCAGACCATTGGTCTTTTGCCCCTTAATTTTGAAAAGTTCTTTGTGTATTAGCAATTTTAGCTCTGTGTCTGTTTCATATGTTGTGTCTCTCATTTGTCTTTTATTTTATTTATGATATTTTTGTTATGCAATTTTTTTTTTATGTAGGCAAATTT
>NW_006437828.1:1099802-1116807 GCF_000325575.1 Pteropus alecto
TACTACATGTACTGTTTTATATAGATTGTAACCCATTTGGAGTTTCTTCTGTGTATGGCAGGGGTCTCCAAGCCCTGGGCCGCAGACCAGCACCGACCGGTCCATGGCTTGTTAGGAACAGGGCCACAAAGCAGGAGGTGAGTGGCGGGCGAGTGAGCGAAGCTTCACCTGTATTTGCAGCTGCTCCCCAGCGCCAGCATCACCGCCTCAGCTCTGCCTCAGATCCTCAGCCATTAGATTCTCATAGGAGCTCCGGTCCCTGATGCTAAAAAGGTTGGGGACCGCTGATGTAGAATATAAAACATGAATGTAATTTTTACCTTTCTCCAAAGGGCTACTAAGTTGTCCCAGTATTACTGCTTTTAAAAGTACATCCTTACAGCAGTGCTTGGAGATGTTTCCTGCGCCAGTTATCAGTTTACTGTCTTTGAGCTCCAAAGTCATTCCTTTTTTCTCCTTTTCCTTTTCAACTGCAAAAGGAAACATTTTCTTCCTTTTTTGCCTTTTTCTCTTCCAGAAGGGGTGTATTTAAAAGATCATCCCTTTAAATAACGCTTCTTCTTTGAAGTCAGTCACATACCTGTTCCTTCGTATGGCACCTATCTCTTTAAGTTACATCCTGGCCCTTTATTTGGAACCTGTACCTTTAAGATATTGTATACTTTGAAATACCTCCCTGATATGCCAACCACAGAATTCTCGGATTTAGGAACGAGTTCATCTTTCTAGTGGTTAGTGCTATTCTGCCTCAAGCCACTTCATTTGCATCTCTCCTTTGCTCTTCCTAGATTTTCAAGGTCTGCCTTAAATCACCAAAGTCCTGTGATTGTAGGACAAGGGTGAGGTGGGAGTGTGTGGAACCATGGCTTGGTGTTTAATTCTCTTTTTACTGTAAGCTTTTGGAGAGTCTCAGCATTCTCTGTCTTTACACAATGCTGAGAGCATAGATTTTCCACAGAGTTTTCATGGGTGTTAAGTTATCTGCACAGTTTAAGGAGGAGAATTTGGGAGATTGTTTACTACGCTGCCACCATTTCCTAGCCATGTGACCTCTCAGATGGTTTTGTTCAATAAACAGATAAGCTAATTCTAAAATTCATATGGCAATGCAAAGAATCAAGAATAGGCAAATTTTACTGAAAGAAAAGATAAGGGCTTACTAGCACTAACTGATATCGGTACTACTATAAAGCTTCAATAATCAAAGCAGTGTGAAACTGGCATGAGGATGGTCAAATAGAACAATAAAACAGAACTGTGTCTAAATACAGACCCACAGAATATGGTCACAAATCTTCAACCAAAAGGCCAAGTCAATAAAATAGGGAAGGAAAAATATTTTTAACAAATGTTACTAAAGCAACTGAGTATCTGTATTAAACAAACAAACAAACTCAGCCTCTTTCTCACTCCACACACCAAAATTAATTTGGTCACATACCTAAATATAACCCTAAAACTTCTGGGAACAATCATAAAAAAGAATATTTTCACAAATTTGGACAGGACATAAAATGTACTAATCATAAAAGAAAATAAATGGATAAAATTGATCTTCACCAAAATATAACATTTATAATACCAAAAGATGCCATTAATAAGTTGAATAATCATAGATGGAAAAACATATTCACAGCATATGTATATGTCAAAAGACTAGTATCAAGAACATATAAACAATTCCTACAAATCGACATTTAATAGTCCAACAACCCAATTTTTTTAAATGGACAAAAGACTCAAACAGGTACTCAAATATATATAAATGGTCAATAAGCATGAAAGGGTGCTCAACACTTTTGGTCATCAAGAAAACGCACACTAAAACCACAACGAGATACTGTTTCACACCAGCACAAATGGTTAAAACTGGAAAGACTGAAACCACTGAATACTGGGGAGGAAGTAGAAAAACCAGGTCTCTCACACATTGTTGGCTGGAGTATAAAATGTCACAGCCACTTGGGAAGTAATGGTATGGCTATTTCATATAAAGTGAAACATAAATCTGCCCTATGGTCCACCAATTTCACTCCTAGATAGTTATCCAAGAGAAATGAAAACACATGCCCACACAAATACTTGTACGAGAACATTTATGGTCTTAATCCTAACAACCAGAAACTGGAAAAAAATAAATTGTCTATCAAAAGAAAATGACTAAACAAATTAGCATATTCAAACATGTATTACTACTCAACGATAAAAAAAGAATGAACTGCTGATACAGGCAAGAACATAAATTAATCTCGAAAACATGTGAAGCTTCTAAGAAGTGAGACAAGAATAATTCTGCTTTTATAATGTCCAATTACAGAAAAAATTAATTCATGAATACAGATGTAAGGAAAAGATGACCTGGAGACAATGGACCAGTGAAAGAGACAGAGCATGAAAAAACTTTCTGGGGTGATGGAAACATTTTGCATTGTGTTTGGGATGGCGGTTACACAAGCGTATACAACTATCAAAACCAAGTGCACTAAACACTTCAGAGCTGCACATTTTGATGGGTGTTAATTAGGCCGCAATTTGAAAAGTCCAGTCACTTTATGTATTCAGTAAACATGTGTTGAGTTCCTACTCTGTTAACATTGTGTTAGTCTTGGAATTCAAAGATGAAAAGAACATGGTCATTGACCTCAAATAAGTTGTTCCAGCGAAGCTTTACTGACTTGAGGAGAGAGACATGTAAATAATTATGGCACATTGTGCTGGACACAGAATGTTGTAGGAGCTCAGAGGATGAATACCTACTTCCCATCAGAGACTTCCTGTAAGAGGTGATGGCTCTGTTCTAAAATGACAGGCAAGAATTAACTAACGAAGGGAGAAAATCATGCAGAAAGAGCAAGATGAGACATGGTACAATGGCAAGGCACAATATATCATGTACATGAGAGACCCATAAGCAGGTTGATGTTGTCAGAGCATAAAGTACAGGGAGGGAGGAACAAGAAGGGAGGCCAGAGAGACAAAAGAGGCTGTACACACCTTTGTAAGGAGGACAAGAGATCCACAGGTTGGACGACCATTTTAGAGAACTCGTTCAAACAGCCACAGAAAAGATGGACTTGAGAGAGGAAGCAAGAACGCCAAGCAGGAGGCTACTAATGTGCTCCCAAGAACGAAGGCCTGACGTGGAAAAACATGTACAAGGAAAAACCTGCAGGACCGATTCTTAATATAATTCTTTAAATATCAGAGGATGGTACACATCAAGATCAATGATTATGTGACTGGTGAGAGGAGGGGAGCACCAACCAAGACGGAGTATAATTAGAAGAATTTAGGAGACTGGGGAAGAGAAGCACAATTAGAAGCATGGAAGTCTGAGGTGCCTCTGTTATACCTGCATCAAATTGTTTCATATACAAAGTTGCATTTGTATATGAAAGTTGAAAAACAGGCCTAAACAAATTTAGGAATCATCAGCATATAGACATGAAACCAAATAAGACTGCTCAGTTAAAGTACGAAGAAAGTGGAACAAAAACAGAACTTCGGTAGTACCAACAGGGAAGGGAGGAAGAGGATGGAAGGGTGGGGTAAGACCATTAAAGGACAGCAAATGGATGGTCAGAAAAAGACAAAGAGAACAAGAATTCTGCAGTGTGTGTGGGAGACCAGGAATAGTGAATTTCAGTAAGTAGGTTAACCAGTATTGTCCAATGTAGCAAAGAGGTCAAGAAAAGGCCTGAAATGTGCCTCACTGGCCGGTGACTGGTAACCAGCAAAAACTTTTGGGGTAGAAGCATAAGCCAGACTGCGGCGGACAGTACAGGGAAGGGTGGGGACAGGTGAGGAGGTGCAAAGAATTCTACACATAAACACAATCATATGCCCTCAGCATCGAAACTACAACTTTCAAACCAAAGGAAACCACCAGAAAAAGCATTCACAAAATATTTTCTTAAAAAGGAAACTCAGATCTTGGAGAAAAATGTCTGGCTTAATAAATATCTACTTATTAAAGGAATGTTTTAAATAGAGCTTCATTCACGTACTGGCTTGGAAAGAACACTAAAGAAAGAATGGAATTAGTAGTAGATCTTATCAGCTCCATCATGGGAAAGGTGAGAGCAAGTATTTCCATCCGACAGTAATCACGGTTTTGTCAACTTGTTTTAAAAGTCCGTTAGTTAAAAAACAAACAAACAAACGAACGAACAAAAGTCCCTGTTACTCTTTAGAAACCCAGATCTAAAAACTATGAGGCCTTGTTCATCTTGCTTTAAAAATTCTTACGTTAGAAACATCTTATTTATTGAAGGGAATCAGTGAAATAAAGCAGGTCAGTTTTGCTATGACTTGGTATTCCACTATAGATCTTAAGTCACCATTTACTTTGTCAATTTACAAAGCACAATTTTTGAGGCATCCAATAAACTTATGAACTCTGAAACAAAGGACATCGAGAAACCACCAGCACTAACAGTAACAGATTAAATAATATTAACTGATTTTATTTTTTAAATTGGGAAAAGGGTAGGAAGGAAACAGACAAGTCAAGGGCACTGAGAGTGAACCAGAGTTCTCCATTTCTTCAATTTCCCTTAAAAAAAAAAAACCTCATTGATGAAGTTTGTCTTCAATGAATGTTTTTCTTTAAACTGTTCCTGCCAGAGTATTGATCTCTTAACCCATCCTTGAAGTAAAAGCCAGAGTGATCGTTGTAAATTCGGCAAATTTGATCTTTTGATATCCCTAATTTAAAACTCTCAGTGGATCTCTGGATAGGGGTGGGGTGCAGGTGGTGGTGGTGGTGGTGGTGGTGGTGGTGGCGTGTGTGTGTGTGTGTGTGTGTGTGCGTGCGTGCGTGCGTGTGTGTGTAGAGGGGGACTCCATAAGTCATCCATACAAAGTTTGGCCATGTGAGAAAGGAAAGCAGTTTTATTTGCATACACCTCGCAATTTGATATATAAAATTAATCATGACTTTTACAGAAAACTAACGTACTCTTCAAAATTATTACATTGTTTAAGTGTGTGGATGAGCTATAAAGATTGCATTGCTCTGTTTAACTTAGTTAAAGTTCAGGACCTGATGTTCTGAATGATGGCATTTGCCTATTATTGGTTACACGTGTTAAACGGCATGTTTGCTTATTATCACTACGTTAGTTACAGCCCCAGCACACCAAAGTGGTTGGATGAAGTGTAAAAGTTCCAAGGAAACCGTAATGCAATTTCTACAAATAGAATAAGGTCAAAAGTGAAAACTGTGCACTGGATTTCAGGGAATAAGTCTGAGGATACATATACAAAAAGGAAAAATATGACTGAGTAGGCAGCCAATACTGAAAAACTGGATTGTATTAGACCCTTCAAGCCAAGTCCCCTGAGCTTCATTGGCCTTTGTTAAATCGAGGCAGGAATTTTGATTTTCATAAATTCAATTTCTAATCCAAAATAATACGTTGTTGCAGATAAATTGGGTTAATTAAAATGTGATTGGCTACCAAGTGTACTTGGTTATTTAAAGACAAACGTTTATATTTTACTCGGGATTTATGTTTTAACAGGTTTTTCAACCTCACATCCATTCTGCTTCCCCCTTAAGCAGAACTGATTTGACAAAAACTATCTGAGGTTTAAGTTTTCTATAAAATTCAAAAGTTGTCCAGGTGTGATAGAAATTCTCAGTTGAAACCAATGAAGGATTTCTATCTGCCCTAGGACATAATGGAAAAGTTCTATTAAAATCAGCAGACCATTTCAAAAACACCTGACAATTCTGTATTTCACAGAAAGCCCCATTGTAAGTACCGGCACATTCCCATCAAATATTTAGGATTTACTAATCTGCGAGGCAGCTTCATTCATACCAATCATTATGAGTAAGCATAAGAAAAAGGATTGTTTTAGAGAGTTATTTTTGACAAATATTGGATAAGCAGTTTGTACTACTTGTTCCAACCTCAGTGTTTTCTAAGTAATAATGAACTAATCTATTTCACTAATTACTTAGGGCAGAAATCAGCAAACTTTTTCTGTAAAGGGCCACATAGTAAAAATAGTAGGTTTTTCCAGCCATAGGATCTCTGTCACAGCTACTAAACTCTGCCCCATAACACAAAAGCATGGTCTGGATGTGTTCCAATAAAACTTTATTTACAAAACAAAGAAGTGGGCCAGATTTAGACTAAGGACTTTTGTAGTTTCCAACCCCTTACTTAAGGTAAAGCTATATAATCTTTCTTTCTTCACAATCTAGACTCAAAAGATATCTTTCTCAAAAATGTACTTAATCTTAAAAAAATTTATATTGTCCCATAAATTTACATAATACATAACTGGCTTTAAACATTTAATTTTTGAGGAGGACTTCCCATTATTCCCAAGTGAAATCCTTATTTACGAAAAAACTTAATAATGATGCAACAGTTGAACAAGAATGTGAAATTACCTGCCTTCCGCTTCTGAGACCTACTAAATTCACATCCATAATAAGGGACTGAACAGTGACAATTTCTTCCCTCAAATGTCTTTCTATTCTGCATAAGTGAAATAATTAAATAATATGAAATATTCTATCTGTACCATTTTATCTTTAAGACACTAGTAAAATTACCAAATGGTAAGATATACTTTATTACAAGATTCAAAATCCATACGATGCAAAGATTTTGTCTTTATCAAAGTAAGCCTTTTAGAGACTATATAAGCTATTCCAAAATAGAGTAAAGGACATCAACTTTTTCACAAATTGACATCAGAAATCTACATATTTTCAAATCACATGAATTTATTTACTGACCATAAATCATGAGAGTCCAGGTTTAACACACAATAGGAAGAACTGCAAACATTTACTGGGTGCTCAGCATATGACAGTGTTCTAAGTACTTTGTGTGTATTGACTCATTCATCCTCATTATTATAATATGGGTTGGGCGTTACAATTGGCATTTAACAGATGAGCAAACTGAGGCGGCAAGTAGTTAATTGATGTGCTCAAGGCTACAGCAAAGCAGTGGCAGAACCAGGAGTGACCCTAGCTCAAGGGAGCTGGACTTCAGAGCCCGTGCTCTTAACCATCAACCACACTGCTTCTCAAGAGGTAGGTATAAATCTAATTGAAGATCAAGATTATACAGTGGTGTTTTCACAACTATTTTCTTTTTCTCAGTAATCCCTCATGGTAATCCAGTTTTGGGATAAAATTCAAATTAATTAATTCGAATTAACTAATAATTCTAATAAAAAATTTCAACTATTCAAATCACATCATATATTAATATCAGTTTCAAACACAAATTGATTCAAGTTTGCAAGTCTGCTCTTTGGCAATGCTTTCACAAAGCCTTCCTGCATACCTATTAGTTCATATATAGAGTACTTAGGCCAAAAAAAAAAAAAAAATAGTGCTCCAGGGCGACAGCAGGCAGACCATAACAGCAACAAGCACGTTGAATATAACAAAACATTCACACATTAGCCTGTTTTTCCACTTTGAAAGTACATGTCTTAAATATATAGAAATCCATAATCATGCATTTTTAAAATACACTTTTGCTTAAAGCATTAAAGCATTACCAATAACTATAAACAATTCAATTTACACATGAAAATTATTGCGATAAGGTAAAACTTTTTATAAGACCACCAACAGTCGAATTCAGTTTTATTTTCCATAAAAACATGCTGAGGCAGGAATGAGCAAACCATGTCAAGCAGTGTTAGCCAATAGAATTACGGCACAAATAAGTGTTGTGACACCAACTGTAAACTAGCACTGATACACAGTAGCTCATAACTAAAAGTATGTTACAAAATTCATAACCGACATGACCATTCTTTGATGTGCCATACTAGGTATCACCAATATGATCTGCAATCCTCTTTTATAGGCAAATACAATAAATTCACACATACTACTTATTATGGATAACAAATATATGAGGAAAGAGGGCTTTGTATGCTGAAAAGTCCTTTCCAGACATAAGATGATCACTAAAAATATAATTTTTAAAGTAGAAGAATATTAACAGGTACAGTATATCAAAAAGTATAAAAGACTAAAAAAAAAAAAAAATAGTGCCTCATTCATTCATACCGATTCATGCACCTTTACCATAAGTTCAACAGTATCACTGAGTGAAAAATTTTAAATGTGTCCAGGTAGAACACAGCTACTTCAAGTGTGGTCTACGGATCACTGCCAGTCCTCAAACTTTGTCACTACTCCATGATGGGATAAGTACGGAAACTGAGATAAGCATTTAGAAACTTTTAGAGCAATCTGACATTGCTGCAAAGTTTTACGGTTTAGAAAAGTCTTCATTTGTGATACACTAGAAATTAAAAAACAGACGGTCTGAGAATCGCTGACTACACTACATTTCTCAGTATCCCTTTCAGGTGGACGTGAGACTAAGTTCTTGGAAACCAAAGACGTGACTGTGCCCCCTTCACCTTCTCTCTCCAGGAACCCACTCTATGGCTCTCCGCGGTCGCTCCCTTTCCTACTGACCGAAATTCAGATGTGGCAGCTACTCTGGTATGACCATGAAGACAATGACAATGCCCTAGAATAGTGGTCCTCAAACTTTAACCTGCAAAAAGAATCAGTGAGGGACTCTTGTTAAAATGCAGATGCTGACTTAGCAGGTCTGTGGTGGAGACTGAGAGTCTCGGTTACTAACAAGCTACCAGGCAATGTGAATGCTGCTTATCTGAGGACCACAGGTGGAGGAGCAGGGGTTAGGGGACAACAAAACAGTAAGGTGGAAGGAACTGGGGTCCCTAAATGACAGCACAAAGCAGAATTTGTCCACCACTCTAAATTGTTTGATGACAGAGAACGAAAAGCCTATGGCCTTTAATCTATGTAATGTGAGGTCTCTGTTAGGTCGGCCTCGCCTTCAAGCTAACTAATAAAAAGCAGATTTTCAAATATTAGAAGAATGTATCTTGGGCCAGTTTTTGCATTTTAATTAAAATAATATCAGAGTAAGTCCTTATTCACATAAGTATAAGCTGGTAAAAACTTCAAGGCCCCATCGACCTTTAAAGATCATCAGTATGTACACAATGACTTGTCACATATCATTTAAATATTAAGTCCCTTTTCATTATTCAGTATTGCAACACTATCTTTTTCATGATGTTAAATCAAAATCTCGATTTTTTAAACTTTCAATTTGTTAAGAAACTACATCTAATTATATAAAGATGTCTTCAATTGAGAACTATCACAAAAAAGGAATGTTTTCTCTGTAACTGGTAGAAAATGTAATGAGTACAGTGACAGGTGTCTTTGTGCAGCAAAGAGCAGCCAGATATGTTTATCAACAAATAGATGTTATTGTGGGCGGTCGCTTTGCACCGACAATAACGTAAACACAGACACAGAAACGGGTACTGAAATGTCATGGTATTGGTAGAGCAATCGTGTTTTTAATATATGTATATAAAATACTTTCATTATCAATTTTTAATTATCAAAGAAACACCTACTTAAGATATGTTTATAAAGTTCTCTGATGAACGTGTAACTAATTAAATGAGCACAGAAAAAACCAGCAAATACAAAGCAAATAACCACAACCAGAAAAAGTAGTCAAAAATTTATCAGCAGCAATAAAATAAGAAAAAAGTACATTCTGATGCTGTAAAACTTCAAAACGTAGCAACCGAAGAAGATTCTGTTGAGGCCTGGGTGCTAACCTTACCATATCCCTTTCTAAGAAGCACGACTGAGGAAAGAAGTCAAACTAACACAATCCAGGAGAAATATCAGTATAACTCACAATTCAGAGTGAACCAGACAGAGGGAATCAGCAGGCAGCCTGGACAAAAGACCATGGCAAACCCCTGAGAGGAGACCCCCTGCATACTGGCTCAGGCTCTCAGCTCTGGCAGAAAGGGTTGGGCAGAAAGGGTCACTAATATCTGCCACTCTAAGCACAGCTGAGGAAGGACACTGCGAAGGAGACTATGTCACATGCTTTCTGTCCTAACTGGTAACACATACTTGGTCTTTTTGGATGTTCATAATTGAAAGCTAACAAAAAAGCAACCCGTGCTTGGCAGGGTCCTCATGGAAAATCCCAGTGAACTGAAACCCTATGCCAGCTTACTAGACTGCAAAGCACCTAAATGCTACTTTTCTGCCTCATCAAACACCCTAAGAATGAACTACAATCTCATAACCTTAAAGCTTTCATAACCAGGGACTCCGAGCTAACCAGGATCTCCAAGCTAACAAGCAATTCTGAAATATCAAAGAGAAAAGGGAAAATGTTTAGCATACCAAAAAATAGCAGATGTGAAAAGAAACAATTAGGACCTAGGACAAACTTATACTAATTTAACAAATTTCTGAAAATAGTTTCTATTAACATTGCTTTGAGAGAGAACACTATAGGAGACACTGTCTCAAGCAAATAAATTTTATCAACATGTTTCAAAATTTACATCTAAATACAAATATATCCTTGTGAGTGTGTGTTGGTATTTAGTTAGAAGTAATTATTAATAGAGAAAGCTTTGTTTAATGGGTTATTTCCTACATTTCCATAGATTACATTTTTTCATAAAACTTTTAAAAATTTCACAACATTCATTTCAAAAATAAATTTCTCCTCTACAAAAAACTTGAACAAATTTCACATTCCTTGAGAATACAAAAACAGTATAATGAAGACACTGACACTAATTAAGATGACATTACATCTGTTCCCCTAGCATGTGTCTACAGTGTACCTTGTACCCTGCTAAATGCTAGGAAGACTATAAAAATATGAAAAGACTTGATCCTTGCTTTATAGGACCTTACAAAATAATAAGGCATCAATCAAACTATTTTAACTGACCAGAAAAAAGATATTCAATTAATAATCTGAATCCAAGATTATAATATATTTATGGCAAAAGGAAAAATTATTTCATTAATTTTATAATGATTATCAATCATTTTTTTGGACACTTAAACTTATATATGTTCCTGTTTCTCTCTCAAAACGAAACAAAATGAATCAATTCCAAAATCCAATGTTGACTTTATTTAGCAAGTTTCCATCAATGCTTATGTTTAATGTTTCATATTAGGTGTTTTACAAAATCCACCTTTATTAATTTTCAAACTTATCAAGGTCCTGTTTAGGAATTTAGTAAAATAAAAAATGTTTTTTCTTAACATCTAACTTAATATACACGACGGAGTGTCTTCTAAAATGCTGCTACTGCATTTTATATTCAGAGGAGTTTGGGGGGACTTGGAGTAATTAAAAGAATGGAACTTCAGATACTTAAATTTATAAAGAATGTTTTCAAAACTGCTCTGAATCTCTAATATCAGCAAGTCAACAAACTAATACTGACCTAATCAAATAATTTTGTCACAGAAGTCTTAAAAATATGTCCACTTTCTTTTTTTTAGAAAAATTGATGATTTTCATAATGCATTCCAATGCTTTTCCCCTCTCTGGCAGCTCTTTAAAGACTAACTCTCCATTAAAAATGCTGAAATTTCTCAGTGCTTGAATCTAGTCTCTTCTTACTCAAAGCTTGGTCTTTAGATCATACAGCAGTGCTGTCTAACAGAAATATAATGCAAGCTACATTTGTAATTTAAAGTTTTCTAGTAGCCATATTTTAAAAGAGAAACAGGTGAAATTAATTCAATGATGTATTTAATAAAACATATTGAAAACATTTCAGTAAGTAAAGAATATAAAATTAATGAGAGATACTTCCATTTCCTTTTTGTACTAAGTCTTCCAAACTCAGTGTGTATTCTACATTTACGGCACATCTCATTTTACTCTAGGCACATGTCAAGGGTTCAGTAGCCACATGTGGCTGATGTCTATCAAACTGGACAGTGTGGCCTTAGCTGATCTCATCCACGTGCTGCTTCAATCATCAGCTATGCCCAAACGACTCTGAATGTATATCTCTAATCCAGTCTTCTCTTCTGAGTGCAAGATTAGTATTTCCTAATGCCTCACTGGAATCTTATTTTACATGACTACAAAGCATCTCACACTCAAATTCATGATCTGACCCTCGGAAATGTGGCCCTCTTCTAAGAGTCCCTTTATAATCAAAGCAGGTACACAAGCCAAAAACCTAGGAACCAACCACTTGACACTTCCTTCTCTCACTCTCATATCCAATCCATCAAAAAGCTCTGCCCATTTTACCTAAGTATCTCAACTCAGTCTATTGCTCTCCATAGCAACCATCGCCACCATTCCATCCATCCACTCCTCCCAGCGCCAATCCATTTTCTTCAATGCAAGGACACTTCAAAACATAACTATGTCAGCCCTACTTCAACCCGCCCATCCTGATAAAATTCAACTGATTTCTATTGCCTCCACAATAAAAACAAAAGTCACTGTGCTCGTCATGGCCTGAGCTACACAATCTAGCACCTGAGTATCTCCCAGCCCCATCTCCCTACGCTGCTTTTCCATCTTGCCCACCTCCCATCCTGGCCCTTCTGATGTCTGTACCCACCACCCTCTCTACTGTTACAGCCTTTCATATCCTGCTTTCCCCTTACTTAGGTTATTTAATTCCCACTCAGACTCCAGATCTCAGGGAAGCATTACCTGACCACCACGAAGACACCAAAATTCCCTTTTTACAAGCTCTTACGGAAAAATGTCCCTTCTCCTCTCTCGTATATTTTACAGATGCAATGGGTTTGGACATGTAGCTAATGGCTTTCTCCCCATAAGATTACATCTGATTGTACTAAAGAAAGTACCTGCCATAACCAGATGTTCAAGAATTATTTGTTGAATGAGTGCATCAATGAATCTGCCTTGTTTTTTTCCTAGACAAAGACCAGACACCATATTATGAGATGGCATATACAACATACTCTGCTTATACACCATCAGTTCCGGAAAAATTTCCAGACTTCCCAAGTCTGAGTTAACTGCTACACCACCACCCTGCAAGTAAAATACCACTATACGACAGGTTCAAATCCTGCCTGTCTTGTACATCATCCCAACAACACAATGCCTTGTGTATAACAGGCATATATACTTACTATGTGTATTTCGGTACAGACATTATGGTATAGGGTTACATATTTCTCTGCATTACGACTGACTACTGTTAAGAAGACTGTCGTACCTTCAGTGACACTAAAGTGCCTGCCACGACAAGAGGTTTTGTTGGGTAGCTATGACATACCCAACAAGATGAAGAATGAGAGCAGCTATTCGTCTCTACTTTAGAGGCTGTAAAACTGTAATATGTGTGAGGAGCACTCACATGTGCACACACTCACACCCATCTAGTGGGTGTTACAGTTACAATACCAAGGCACATCTACGCCCTGCCCAGCCCTGCAGGGTAATGCAGCGTTTCTTCATTCCCTCCATCACCAATGTGCTTCTTTTCCATGATCAGTACCTCTGATTTGACACTCTGCATACTTTACATTATCACTGCATATTTCTTACCTCTTCTTCTCTGCTTTTGTCACTCTATGACTTCAGAAATGCTTCTCAATTTCTACATGAAAATTTTGTATTGCTGGAAATGCATTCTGCTCCTTCTAAAAATTATCTGGAGGTAAAGTGTTCTTTACCTACTTCCAAATCCTATATTTTTCAAAAAGTCAGAATTTCCAGAGACTGTAACATAAGTCGAAATGCCAATATTCTACTGTCAAAAGAAAACAAAGGCCAAAAAAGTAGTGTAGTTATATTTTTATGATTCTTCAAATGTTACCATGCAATTTTTACTTGATTTAGCAAATGCTGCTGTGAGAGGAGAAAATTATTTTCAACTTGCTGAGGTAGCAAGTTTCTTTTTATACCCCCTTTATGCTTGAGGCAGTCAAGTCTACAGGCAGTTGAAACCAGATTTATAGGTTATTCACTAAAAAAAAATTACTGCAAAACACACCTTAAAATCTGAAAACTTGCACAGTTTAAGAGAACAGCCAGTCATTTTTAGCATTTTACAATATCAATAGAAGCAGCCAGGCAATATGTATTTTGAGACAGAAAGTCAAGAAGGCTTATCTTTGAACATTATAATTTCACAAACAATATAAACTAAAGAGATAGTTACGAATGCTTATTAAAGAAACTGGAAATATTTTAAAATAGAAGGCTGTCTCCAAGGAGTTCCCCTAAAAATCAAGTATAAAGCCATCAGTTTCTTCCAGTGTTCTTCAGCATGATCTATTACTATTTCATCTAAAAAGTATTTTAACCATTCTAATCTTTTCCAAAAGAGTGTACCAAGGGTACATTTACATCAAAGTGGTACTGATAAAGTATTTTATAATTCTAGTAGTTAATATATAACCTTATAAAGAACTACCAATATTCTTTACGAATATATCTATGCTTAGGAGTTAAACGGAGATGAAATGAGGAAGCAAACCTCAACACCCTTTGCATAAACTCTTACTGTATGACTGCTATGAACAATGTATTATGTGAAAGCATAGTTGTTATATTAATGATGCTGCAAAGGTTGTTTCTTATTCGAAGATTGAGATCATTCACTAGAAATCTCCTGGGGGAACAGGTGTGTGTGTGTCTGTCTGTCTGTCTGTCTGTCTCTCTCTCTCAGAAAACTGAAACAAAACAAACAAAAAAGGTACAGGGGTGGGATGCAGAACAGGAATCTTATTTTTCTGGTCTTGGTCATTAATGTGTTTGGGAGGAAGCATCTAGGTGATGGGATGTAAAAAGTAGCTCTCCATCTGTGGACAGGTCAAAAGCCAGGGATTAGAAATTCCAGCAAAATGCCTTGAAGTTGTTCCACCTCTTCAGGCGAGCTATCGCAAGGCAAAGTGAAGAATAATAGGGTAGGCCCCTCAAGACAAGAGAGCAATAATCACTTTATAATTCATACTACCACGGTGCTTTTTATTTTCTCTATTTAACCCATGGTTGTTCTCCTCTAGGAGTAAATTTTGGGAATAGTCATTTTTAGATGTTTAAAGGTGAAACAAAGGGAATGAAGTTTGGTATACACTTGGGCCAGAGGATATCATTATAATGCAGCACTAGTCAAAGAGAGACCACTTCAAAAGAGGTGAAATTCAAAGGGGACAAGAAGGAGACCTCTGCGTCCATCCTGTTTTCCCTCCAGCCCCGATCACTCTACCAAAAGCAGAAACAAAAACCTCTGTGTACAACCTTGGATGTTAGCAACCTGGGGTTTCCAAGAAAATATGTTCTTTCAGAATAAAATGAAAACGCACTATTTCTAAGGCTGCCTTATGGTGTCTTCAACTCAAAACTGCTAGATAAGGCAAAGATACACAATATAGTGCTTTACCTTTGCACATATTCTTAGACTTAAAAAAGACAGAATCAACCAGATTTTCAGAGAAGCGTAAACAGCAATTAGGTGAGCCACTAAAAAGTAAAGGTCTCCCTGATTCCAATACCATCGCACCACAAAATAAGCATCTCATCTTTCCCAAATAAAAAAGTGAATTTACAAATTACAAAATGCTTTAATTCAATTTTCAATTTCAAAATATGTTGTTTTTGATCAATAATTTAAATTAGAAGTGGTCTGGAAGTGGTTCCATAGTGTAGCAGTTAGCATGTTTGCTTTACACGCAGAAGGCCCTGGGTTCCCACCCCAGTGGAGCCATGGTCCATGCATGGTCTATGGCTATGCCACCCTGAACAAG
This sequence comes from Pteropus alecto, assembly GCF_000325575.1. Taxonomy (NCBI): domain Eukaryota; kingdom Metazoa; phylum Chordata; class Mammalia; order Chiroptera; family Pteropodidae; genus Pteropus; species Pteropus alecto. The sequence continues at coordinate 1,115,440 of NW_006437828.1, forward strand.
CCCACTGTCTGATCTCGGAAGCTAAGCAGGGTTGGACCTGGTTAGTACTTGGATGGGAGACCACCTAGGAAGACCAGGTGCTGTAGGCCTAAATAATAATAAATTGAAAAAAAAGAAAAAAAAAAAAAAAGAAGTGGTCACCACAGCTTGGTGAAAATGAGTACTGAATTTTTATTCCAGTATTTGCATTCTATTTTCAATTTTGCCACTTATAACAGCAAATTGTTGATACTCTCTGTGCTTCAGTTTCCTCATCTGTACACTGAGAAAGTTAAAGCTATACTATCATTAACTCTATGGAAAATGTCTTTTCAAAAACAGGAACACAGCTGATTATGGTCTCTTAATATCTTTTGTTAAACAAACAAACAAATGGAGTCACTGTGGTAAGCCCCACCACGACTTACTACCTAAGCTGACTGCAGTTTCAGCCTCTCCCTCCTCAGAGCACCTATCAATTTCCTAGATGGGATGCTGCCCAATCATAAATTGTTCAATAAAACCAATTAGATCTTTAAATTTACTTGGTTGAATTTTTGTCCTTTAACAATTTCTATTTTTAAAACATTTCAAAGGTTGACACTTCTAAAAATTCAAAAAATTCAAAAGCTTAGTAGAAATACACAATTCCCCCTTAAGAGAAAGCTCCAAAGAGAAAACATGAAAAAGGCAGAGTGAAATAAATCTGTTATCTAGACAAAGCTAGAGTCAAGTCTGCTCAGTGAAGTTATTCCATGCATATAATTAAGTCCTACAAAGAACCAATGTACCGCTTAGTGCATTATTTAAACCTAACCACTACACTGTAGAAGTGCCTGAAACTTTTAAGTTCAAATCAGCAAAAGCTAATGCTTTCTGTGCTGCTGGCCACCAAGGAATTAAATAAACACACCCCCCCCCTAAAATATACATATATATACACATATGTACATACATATTTTTTAATCTGCCAAGGTGGCTACTGTTGGAGTTGTATTTTAAAATATTGATTTTGTGAAGGTTCTAATAAAGACTTAAGAAAAAATTCAGTCAAAAATAAACTGGGATAATAAATCATTGTATAAAGATCATCTGTACCCTCTAAATATCTTCAGAAACATAAGCTTTCATGCTAAATATTTCTTAAACTACAATTTTAGGTGAAGTTGATAGACCAGATTTAATAATAGTTTAGGTGCTTTAGCATCTTGCAAGTAATTAAGTGAATAGACAGAGTACAAAGAAAAATCGTTTCATCAGTGACAATAAAAGAGAATTCTAAGAGTTAGGGGAAACTCGGGATGTGGAATGAGGTGGTAGGATGTGGAATGAGGTGGAATGAGTTGGAATGAGTTGGTCAAAGGTGCTCTATGGTCAGAAATTCTCCTT
>NW_006437828.1:1117065-1118623 GCF_000325575.1 Pteropus alecto
ATAAACAGATAATTTGCAATATGAAGTGGCCCATGTTACAACATAACATTCCTGGGGATTTGTAACAAAATAACAAAGAAGAGAGGAATTCTACCTAAGCCTGGTTAGAGACCCTGGTTGGGGAATCCTGATTGACAGGGGCAACCTAAGGTCAATTGTATCAGACTTTATTAAAAATCTACAACAATGTAGTAAGATGCAGTTCTCCCCCATCAAGGAACTTAAGAGTTCAAAGAACAATTTAGTATGTGTTCCGAACCAAAATAATGAGACTAGCCTTTCTAAAAAAGCTGGGGTCATGTTGGAAAGCAGTAAAAGACTACATTTGTAATGAAATCATAAAACTAGTCTGAATAACTAAGGTTCAGTCTAGAAGAATGAGGAACAATTCAAATTGAAGAGTGACCCAAGGTTATTCAAGACAACCTTGTGAGCTAAAGAATGAAGGCAGACATTCCAGTTAAAGGCACAAAACAAATCCGAATAAGGTGACTTTTAAACTCTACAGTTTGTTATGCTAATGGTGTTCTACAAAAAAATGTAAGAATAACACAAAATAGTTAAAAGCACCAGATTTAGAAACAGCCCTCTTTCCATCACTTTCTGGCTATGTCATTTTTGGAAAGTTACATAACAGTTCTGTGCCTCAAACTCCACCTGTACAGGTGCCTGTACAGCCAGGAGCAGCTTCTTCGCAACACAGGTGTTATTATATCACTCTAATCCAAACCTTTATTTACAGCATCAAATCCACATGTTTTAGGCACTTGTAGAGCCTCCGCATTCTGGCCCCAACCGTTCTGGTCTTAATCCTCATGGGACACCCTCCCACTTCCACGAAGCATATAGATCTAGTGTCAGTTCTGCAAACCAATAAGCACTTTCCTACTTCTGTGCCCTGGCTCCAGCGGCTACGTGTATAGAAAGTCTTCTCTCCATCTTTTTTAAAGTGCCCTTCCCTAGGAAATGAAGTCTCCCTCCGCTCCTATTCCATAGCACACCTGCCTGCTCCTAGGTACAGTTTACCACTATTCCCCATGTGTGTGTTTGTTCTAATGTCTCCCTCTCTCTTCTTTTCACTAAGATAGTGACCCTCTTGAGAACAAGGGCAAATCTCTTTCATCCTCCTGCCCACCTCTCATCTCAGACTTTGCCTGTGCAGGCCCGGAAAAGCGTTACTGAATTAAACTGGATGCTTACAACTGTAATGGCCGCAGTTATAGAAACTGCTTAATTACGCATAATTTTTCATTGCTTTCAGGTGCTAAGAATCTTGACATGAAAAGTCTTTAAAAAAAACCAGAACACAGCCATCCCTTCAAGAAAAGTTGTACAGAGCACCCACACAAGTTGACAACGCGGTCATTCTCAGCTTCGGAAGTTGTGTAGGTGTCGCGGAGCCCGGCTTCGCACCCATGGGTACCGCGCTTGGGAAGACGGAGAAAGACGCCGGGGCAGCAGCAAGGGCCGTGCCCGCGTCTGCCCTCGGCCTCCTGCGGGCCCGCGGGCGCTGGCCGCGCTCCTCCTCCTCTAGCCTGCGCCTCCCCGGGTCCCGGGG